>NC_091160.1:27982229-28222229 GCF_040958095.1 Procambarus clarkii
CTAAATGTGAAATAATATGTTCCAACCAGGGCATCGTAGAGAGAATAGAGGGTCTTCTGCCAAATATCCATAAAACTAAACCTGAAGACAGCACACTCCTAGGAGCTCCCCTGGCGTTGAAAGCCATCGATGAGGTCCTTGATAAGAAAATCGCCGACCTTAAGAGGATGGATTGGAGGATTGAGGATATTGATGCTCATGATGCACTCTACCTCATCACCAGATGTCTGTCCCTCCCCAGGTTAACCTACTTTCTGAGGTGTTCACCATCTTACAGTAGCCAAAAATTAAGTGAGTATGACCGGTTACTGAAATCAATGCTAGAAAAAGCCCTTAACCTCTCTCTCGATGACCTACTGTGGAAACAAGCCTCTCTTCCCGTAAGACTTGGGGGCCTCGGAGTTCGAACAGCAACGCAAATCGTTGTTCCAGCCTTCCTGTCCTCGTTATCAGCATCCGACGATCTTGTGAAGGAAATTCTACCTGCCCACTTACATCAGCTGGCAGGTGTACATAATCCCAATTTTACACGCTGTGCCACAGAGTGGGCCTCTCGTGCAGGCCAATCACCTCAACCACCATCCCCAAAAGCCCACAAGCAATCCAGCTGGGATGGCCCCATTGTAGACCAAGTTGCTGCAGAGTGCCTGGGTGCTGCAACAACACAACACGACATTGCTCGCCTCACAGCAGTAGCAGCACCACATGCAGGGGATTTCCTGTTAGCAACCCCAATGTCGGCAACTGGCACGCGTCTCACACCACACGCCCTCCGAATTGCTGTGGCCCTCCGCCTTGCTGCCCCAATCCACACCAGATATAGGTGTATTTGCGGCGAGGTGGTGGCTGACAGGTACGGCCACCATGGCCTACTCTGCCAAAGCACAGGAGGATGGCACTCGAGGCACAGTGAAGTTAACGACATCATCAAGAGGAGCATCTTGATGATGCTCCTGCTTTTCAAGCAGTTGGTATGGGACTACACGTGCGTATCAACCCTGGCTAACACCTACATTAACCTTAGTGTTGCACAACCAGGTGGCGCTGCCACCCACAGGGAAGCGGCCAAATCCCGTAAGTATAGAGAACTGGATTACCACTACAATTTTGTCCCCATCACTTCTGAGACACTCGGCGCCTGGGGTAAAAGTGCTACCAGTTTTTTGAAGGAACTGGGTTCTAGGCTCATTGAAACAACAAGGGACACAAGAGCTGCAAGCTTTCTTTTCCAACGCCTCAGTGTGGCGATACAGAGGGGAAATGCGCACTGCATCCAGGGTTCCTGCCCGCCATCTGAGGAGCTGGAGGAACTCGACAACCTATGATAACCATCTTTGTAACCCATATGTAACTCCTTTTTTGTAACAAAGTTCAAATAAAGTAAATATATATGTGAACATACAAAAGAATGGGGGTGGTAGGAGAAGATAATATTAGTGTTCAGTGAGAAACCACAAGGTCTCCTCTGAATACTTTTTATTTTCTTCTCCGAGGCTATGGGTCCCCACATTGGCACCAGAGGTGGTACCCTCACAAACTTTTATATATATATATATATATATATATATATATATATATATATATATATATATATATATATATATATATATATATATATATATATATATATGCGAACAAGCCTGAATGGTCCCCAGGACTATATGCCAATGAAAACTCACTCCCCAGAAGTGACTCAAACCCATACTCCCAGGAGCAACGCAACTGGTAACTACAGGGCACCTTAATCCACTTGACCATCACGGCCGTCAAAAGGAAGTGATAGCTGAGGCTATTTGAGCCACTTCCCCGACGGCAACTCGGATGGTAATCTTGGGCATAGCATTTCACCAAATCACCTCATTCTTTGGGGCACATGTGAGGAACACAAATACGAACAAGCCTGAATGGTCCCCAGGACTATATGCGAATGAAAACTCACACCCCAGAAGTGACTCGAACCCATACTCCCAGGAGCAACGCAACTTGTAACTACAGGGCGCCTTAATCCACTTGACCATCACGGCCGTCAAAAGGATTAAGGCGCCCTGTAGTTACCAGTTGCGTTGCTCCTGGGAGTATGGGTTCGAGTCACTTCTGGGGTGTGAGTTTTCATTTGCATATAGTCCTTGGGACCATTCAGGCTTGTTCGCATTTGTGTTCCTCACGTGTGCCCCAAAGAATGAGGTGATTTGGTGAAATGCTATGCCCAAGATTACCATCCGAGTTGCCGTCGGGGAAGTGGCTCAAATAGCCTTGGCTATCACTTCCTTTTGACGGCTGTGATGGTCAAGTGGATTAAGGCGCCCTGTAGTTACCAGTTGCGTTGCTCCTGGGAGTATGGGTTCGAGTCACTTCTGGGGTGTGAGTTTTCATTCGCATATAGTCCTGGGGACCATTCAGGCTTGTTCGCATTTGTGTTCCTCACGTGTGCCCCAAAGAATGAGGTGATTTGGTGAAATGCTATGCCCAAGATTACCATCCGAGTTGCCGTCGGGGAAGTGGCTCAAATAGATTCGGCTATCACTTCCTTTTGACGGCCGTGATGGTCAAGTGGATTAAGGCGCCCTGTAGTTACCAGTTGCGTTGCTCCTGGGAGTATGGGTTCGAGTCACTTCTGGGGTGTGAGTTTTCATTCGCATATAGTCCTGGGGACCATTCAGGCTTGCTCGCATTTGTGTTCCTCACGTGTGCCCCAAAGAATGAGGTGATTTGGTGAAATGCTATGCCCAAGATTACCATCCGAGTTGCCGTCGGGGAAGTGGCTCAAATAGCCTCGGCTATCACTTCCTTGTGATGGCCGTGATGGTCAAGTGGATTAAGGCGCCCTGTAGTTACCAGTTGCGTTGCTCCTGGGAGTATGGGTTCGAGTCACTTCTGGGGTGTGAGTTTTCATTCGCATATAGTCCTGGGGACCATTCAGGCTTGTTCGCATTTGTGTTCCTCACGTGTGCCCCAAAGAATGAGATATATATATATATATATATATATATATATATATATATATATATATATATATATATATATGTCGTACCTAGTAGCCAGAACGCACTTCTCAGCCTACTATGCAAGGTCCGATTTGCCTAATAAGCCAAGTTTTCCTGAATTAATATATTTTCTCTAATTTTTTTCTTATGAAATGATAAAGCCACCTATTTCATTAGGAAAGAGGTAATTTTTTTTATTGGAGTTAAAATTAACGTAGATATGTGACCGAACCTAACCAACTCTACCTAACCTAACCTAACTTATCTTTATTGGTTAGGTTTGGTTAGGTAGCCGAAAAAGTTAGGTTAGGTTAGGTTAGGTAGGTTAGGTAGTCGAAAAACAATTAATTCAGGAAAACTTGGCTTATTAGGCAAATCGGGCCTTGCATAGTAGGCTGAGAAGTGCGTTCTAGCTACTAGGTACGACATATATATATATATATATATATATATATATATATATATATATATATATATATATATATATATATATATATATATATATATATATATATGTCGTACCTAGTAGCCAGAATTCACTTTTCCGCCTACAATGCAAGGCCCGATTTGCCTAATAAGCCAAGTTTTCGTGAATTAATATATTTTCTCTATTTTTTTTCTTATGAAATGATAAAGCAACCCATTTCATTATGTAAGAGGTCAATTTTTTTTTATTGGAGTTAAAATTAACGTAGATATATGACTGAACCTAACCAACCCTACCTAACCTAACCTAACCTATCTCTATAGGTTAGGTTAGGTTAGGTAGCCGAAAAAGTTAGGTTAGGTTAGGTTAGGTAGGTTAGGTAGTCGAAAAGCAATTAATTCATGAAAACTTGGCTTATTAGGCAAATCGGGCCTTGCATAGTAGGCTCAGAAGTGAGTTCTGGCTACTAGGTACGACATATATATATATATATATATATATATATATATATATATATATATATATATATATATATATATATATATATATATATATATATATATATATATATATATATATATATATATTGGTGTATACTGGCAGCAGGTTTTCATTTGTATATGTTTCATTGAATATGACTGTATATTCTGTATTGTTTATTTTCTTATTTAGGGCTTCTATTCCTCTGATTAGTGTTCTAGCATCTTGGTTTAATTGAAAAGTAGTTCTCCAAAGGTCATCTTCGTTCGAGGTGAAGAAAAAAAAATAACTAGAATGTATTACACTTGTTATAAAGTTTACACAACGTTTCGAACAAATATGGTTGATTCTCAAGTGATAAGAAAATAAAAGGTGCATTAGATTTATACCAGTAAGAGGTTATATGAAGACAAGTAGATATGTACAAATGGGATAAGAATAAAAGAAAAGGTAAGGCGTAAAAGAAAAACAGCGATAATAGGGGACGAAGCACATACAAAGATTAATCAGGTGAGTTGGCGTAGCATGTTGAGCAGTGTCTTCTATGTTGGCATCTTCATGTTCCAGTCTTGTTCGTACTTTCATGGTGGGTAGAGTGAATACTTGCGTAATTTGGGTATTTATGGTAGGATGTTCTATTTTTATATGGATTGCTTCAAAAATTTGTAATCTTCTTACATACTAGGTTTTGTCTATTATAGAATTGTTTATATTCAACATTTCTCTTGTTAGGGTGATGTCATTGGCTTGTCTCATGTGATTTTGGGGGGCAACTGATTAAAGATAACAGGTCGAATGCCTCGTCAGCTTGGTCGAAATCATACCTGCATCCTTCGTGGGGGGGGGGGGGCAGGTGTACATATATACCACGTTTGACAGATGTAAAGAGTTCTCCATCGGCTTCGGCCTGTTTTTAATAAGGAAGTCGGTAGTCGTCTTTGTTTTATAGAATATGATTAGGTCTATGTTTTGGTTAGGAGTTATGCCTTTTACTTCTTTACCTTTTATATCTTTCATTATTCGTTCTGTCCAAGTCAACAATGGCTTCTATAACAGTTATGTTGAAGACGTCATCAAAAGAAAAGTGAAACACCATGCAACTTCTGAAGAGTCAACTAACACAACCCTTGTACCACCTATTAGACTGTTTTACAGGAACTTCTGTTCAACGGCTCACAAAACGGAGGAAAGTGGCCTGAAAGACATTACTGATAGGAACGTTATCCCCACAGATAAAAATCAGAAGATACAATTAACAATTTACTACAAAAACAAGAAAACGGCCAACTTACTCATGAAGAATTCTCCAGACACCAAACGGAACGTCTTGAAAGAAACCGACGTCTTCCATGCCTTCACATGCCACTTGGAGACTGTCAGCCCCAAACATCTCAGTATATTGGCAAAACAACAACGTCTCTTTCTAGGCGATTAATAATGCATAAACAACAGGGCTCCATTAAGGAGCATATAATCTTCTCACACAACCTGATCATCACCACAGAAATCTTAACAAGCAACAGAGAAATTAACGACAGATACAACGATAACAGTGTCACACACAGAGATCACACTAACGTGATGCATCATATGAACAAATCCACAAGGGCCGTGACGAGGATTCGAACCTGCGTACGGGAGCATCCCAGGCACTGCCTTAATCGACTGAGCTACGACAGGGTAAAAGGTACCCTGTCGTAGCTCAGTCGATTAAGGCAGTGTCTGGGATGCTCCCGGACGCAGGTTCGAATCCTCGTCACGGCCCTTGTGGATTTGTTCATTTGATGCATCACGTTAGTGTGATCTCTGTGTGTGATGATGTAAGGGCGAAGAGGGAGAACGGCCTATTGACATAGCTCGGGTGCAGGGGGGGGGGGGTTGTGTAAAAGCCTGGTTTGTGCCTCGGAGAGGCTACGGGATCCAGTAAGTTCAGTAGAACTTCGGTTTCAACCCTTTTAACCCTGTCGTAGCTCAGTCGATTAAGGCAGTGTCTGGAATGCTCCCGGACGCAGGTTCGAATCCTCGTCACGGCTCTTGTGGATTTGTTCAACGATACCAGTAGACTTGACATCAGCGAGGCACTACACATCAAAAAGTCAAAACCAGCAATCAACAGCCAATTAACACGTAATTACATTCAATCCACTTCAAGACCCCGAACCAGCACGAAAGCAAGAATATAAATGTATACCCATTGTTATATACCCACTGTATGTACCCACTGTTTCGTGTTCTGTCTTTTCCCATTGATTTGTTTCTTGTCACCTCACCCAAAAATATTTGTATCCTATCACCTCACCCAAAAAGAACATAAGCACGGTCTGAGTAGGTAAAATTGTCTTTGAAAATGTAAGAAGTGTTCTTGAGCAAGGATTCTAGGCGTTAGACCATAAATAAAGTATTAAAATGAACTTTGGAGAGTAAATTTTTCAACTACGCCCGACAGTGAAGAAAAACATATGAAATATTGAGAAGATTCGTGTTAGAATTATTAATCTTACTCTTTCGGTCATATTCAACAACGAACGTTTACAAGAAAGACTGATACCAAAATTTAAATAAATAAAAATGGAAATGTTCGTTTGTTCAAAAATGCTTATCTCCGAAAGTTCTTCACCGATTGCTTTGAAATTTTCACACACTGTTCCATTCGCATCCGAGCAGGCTTTTGTATACATATTATATTGATATCACGTCTGTGACTGAAAAAAAACATTTTTTTTTGGAAAAACTGTGTTTATCATGTATTTTTCGTGTGAGTGAAATCTTTGAAACCTCTTTACCGATTGCTTTGAAATTTTGACACGACGTTGAATTCAAATAGGCGCGTGTTTCTATATACCTACTATATACATGCCTTACCTGTGACCGGAGAAAACATGCTTTTTTTGAAAAGCATCGCCATCTGTTAGATGTAAGAGCAACACACGCTGTAATTTCTCAAAGTTCTTCACCGATTGCTATGAAATTCTGACACAACGTTCCATTCGAATATGCGCGTCTTTTTTATATACCTACTATATAGATGCCAACCCCGTGACAGGTAAAAACATGTGTTTAAAAAAAAACATCTGTTGTACATAAGAGCAACACACGCAGTTCTACATATGTTACAATTCCATTTCAATGATTCCAATTGCATTGATAAATTGAATTTTCATAGATTTTTATTTATTTTCATTTTGATTTAATTATTTTATGGGACATTGCGTTGGAATTCAGCTGTGTTTTTTACCATAGTCTTCATTTCTTGAGTATAAGCATTGATGCCACACCTGCGACAAGTAAAACCATGTTTTTTTTTTAAACAGCGTCATCTGTTGCACGTAAGAGCAACACACACAATACTAAATACGTTACGATTTCATTTCAATATTTCTGAATGCATTGATAAATTGAATTTTCATAGATTTTGACTTATTTTCATTTTGATTTAATTATTTTATTTAACATTGCCCTGGAATTTATTTGTTTTGTTTACCTTACCGTTCATTTCATGAGTATAGTTTATTTTTTCATATTTTCATTTAATTTTTAACTGTTTTTCTTGTATTTCAGTCATGGGAACATCAGATCACTTGATGTTCCCAATTTTCTAATGGGAACATCAGACCATTTGGGAAGGCATTGGACGAGGGAGTGGGGAATGATGGGGGATGAGGAGGGGATGGAAGTGAGAGATGGTAGGGAGGATGAGGAGACAAGGGAGGGGGAAATGATGGGGAAGAACGAGGGGACGGGGAGAGTTTGGGATGGTGAGGACGAGGGGATAGGGGAATGGAGAATGGTGGGGAGGGCAAAGGGATACGGAAGTTGGGCATGGTGGGAAGGAAGAGGGGATGGTGGAGTGGGGAATGGTTGGGAGGACGAAAGGATGGTGGAGTGGGGAATGGTTGCGAGGCCGAGGAGACGGGTGAGGGGGAAATGGTGGGGAGGACTGGGGGACAGGGAAGGTTGCTGTGGCTCAACAATGCACATGCGTTTCTGAGCCACAGCATCGCGTGGCCGGGTACTGCTAGTATACTAATATATATATATATGTATATATATATATATATATATATATATATATATATATATATATATATATATATATATATATATGTATATACACAGAAATCACAATAGCGTGATGCATCACATGAACAAATCCACAAGGGCCGTGACGAGGGCTCGAACCTATTTCCGAGAGGATCCCAGACGCGTCTTAATCGACGGAGCTACAACATGGTAAAAAAAATGCAACCGGGAGTTCAACTTGGCCTACCACGGACCCTGCAGCCTTTCTGAGACACAAACCAGGTTTTTTACACAGTCCCTCCCTTCCATCTGAGCTCTGCCAACACATTATTCTACCTCTTCGCCCATAATTCATTACACAAAGAAATCACAATAGCGTGATGCATCATATGAACAAATCAATTGATGCATCAAATGTTGATTTGTTCATCAACATTTTTAGTTGGTATGAATGATGACATCATGTAATTATTCTCAATAATATAATTTATGGCCTCCTTCAGGGCATATAGTTCTTTTGGCAATGTTGAGCACCCACTATTCATGCTTCAGTAAGCTTCATGGTTGTTAGTGTAAACTGTTGCCCCAGCAGATCCACTTTCTTGATCAACTGATCCGTCTGTGAAGATGTGAGTGGCTGTAGGTCTTGAGATAGTTCCCATTTGTTGTTCTATGATTGATTTTAGCCTCTGCTAGTATAGACAGAAGTTGTGGTTGTCTTAGATTTAGCTACTCAGAATAAAATGTCCATGTAGCACTAGCTATGGTAAGCCCGTCATAGAAACGGACGAGAACATATCGGGGATAACGTTCCCATTAATAATATCTTTCAGGACACTTTCCTCCGTTTTATGAATTCTGGCACCCTTCCTGAGTCCCGATAGCATATGTATAAGCAAGTAGATGGTGTCGACATGGGTTCTCCCCTTAGAGGTCCTATTTGCGAGCTACTACATCGGGTACCATCGATCAGAGGGTCTTAGTTGACATGGACTTGAAACTCTCCAGATACTACAGGTATGTTGACGACAAATGAATGCAGGTATCTGATGTTAGATGTCTGCAGCAGCTGAAGGGATCATTCGAGCAAAATTGGGTCTTAAGTTTCACTTACGAGATGGAGAGAGATGAAGCTGCGCTTTCTAGATGAAACAGTCACGAAAAGAATGGTGGCTTCCACTCTGCAGTCTACACTAACGAAACGAACATAGAAATGTGCCTCAATGCCAATAGTGACTGCCCAGACGAGTAGTGTTGTCAACGCTTTCATCGACCTGGCTCTTAATCACAGCTCTGGTTGGAAGCAGGATGATGAAGAACTATGTAGGGTAAGGCAGGTTGTAGTCAACAATGGCTTCTCTAATGGTTATGTTGAAGACATCATTAAATGAAAGGTGAAACGCCATGGAACCTCTGAATAGTCAACTAACACAACACTTGTACCCCCATATTAAACTGTTTTGCAGGAACTTCTTTTCGACGGCTCATGAAACGGAGGAAAGAGTCCTGAAAAATATTATTAATAGGAACGTTATCCCCACAGACAAAAATCAGAAGATAAAATTGACAATTTACTACCAAAAAAAGAAAATCGGCAAACCTATTCATGAAGAACTCTCCACACACAAACTAGAGCGTCTTGAAAGAAACCAACGTCTTCCATGCCTCCAGATGCCACTTGGAGACTGTCAGCCCGAAAGATCTCAGCATATAGGCAAGATAATAACATCTCTTTCTAAGCGATTAACAATGCACAAATAACAGGGCTCCCTCAAGGAGCATATAATCTCCTCACACAACCAGACCATCACCAGAGAAAATCTTAACAAGCAACACAGAAATCATCGATAGATACAGCGATAGCAGGAAACTCGACATCAAGAGGCCCTACACATACAAAAGTCACAACCAGCAATCAACAGTCAATTAACACATAACTATATTCTACCCACTTAAAGATCCCGAACCATCATAGAAGCAGCAAGAGAAAATATGGGCCAATAGGCCTTTTGTAGTTACGTTCATTCATATGTTCTAATATGTAATTCATACCCATTGATTTGTGTCACCTCACCCAAAAAAATTGTTTCATATCTTTTCACCCAAAACGAATATAAGCATGAAATGATATGTGTAAACCTGTCTTTGAAAATGTTAGTTCATTCAAGTGCATGGTATATTCATGACACGATTTTTGCTTAGTAAATCTGATTGATAGAAAATCAGTGTTTGATCAGAAGCCATCCCTCTGGCGTCGTTGGGGAAGGAGGTTTCGTGGAAAAGTCGCTTGAATTTCCATCCTTTTAACAATCTGAGGTGTGGCCTCATGGTTAAACCTCTGGCCAGGCAACTGGCTGGCAAATGGTTCGATTCTCTCCTATGTGGGAAGTGATCTGTTTGTTAAAATTCCTTGCGAGTGCATGCAAGTATATGGCATATTCAAGACACGAGTTTTCCCTAGTAAATATGATTGTTTGAAAATGAGTGTTTGATCAGAAGCCATCTCTCTGGGGGTCATTGGTGACCAAGGTTTCGTGGAAAAGCCGCCCGAATTTCCGTCCTTTTAACGATCTGAGGCGTGGCCTAATGGTTAAACCTCTGGCCAGGCAACTGGCCAGAGGTTTATTTTATGTAACTGGCCACATGGTTCTATTTTCTCATATGGGGAAGTGTTCTGTTTGTTTTATATATATATATATATATATATATATATATATATATATATATATATATATATATATATATATATGTCGTACCTAATAGCCAGAACGCACTTCTCAGCCTACTATTCAAGGCCCAATTTGCCTAATAAGCCAAGTTTTCATGAATTAATATTTTTTCGTCTACCTAACCTACCTAACCTAACCTAACCTAGCTTTTTTTGGCTACCTAACCTAACCTTACCTATAAATATAGGTTAGGTTAGGTTAGGTAGGGTTGGTTAGGTTTGGTCATAAATCTACGTTAATTTTAACTCCAATAAAAAAAAATTGACCTCATACATAGAGAAAAGGGTTGCTTTATCATTTCATAAGAAAAAAATTATAGTAAATATATTAATTCAGGAAAACTTGGCTTATTAGGCAAATCGGGCCTTGAATAGTAGGCTGAGAAGTGAGTTCTGGCTACTAGGTACGACATATATATATATATATATATATATATATATATATATATATATATATATATATATATATATGTCGTACCTAGTAGCCAGAACGTACTTCTCAGCCTACTATGCAAGGCCCGATTTGCCTAGTAAGCCAAGTTTTCCTCAATTAATATATTTTCTCTATTTTTTTTCTTATGAAATGATAAAGCTACCCATTTCATTATGTATGAGGTCAATTTTATTTTATAGGAGTTAAAATTAACGAAGATATATGACCAAACCTAACCAACCCTACCTTACCTAACCTAACCTATCTTTATAGGTTAGGTTAGGTTAGGTAGCCGAAAAAGTTAGGTTAGGTTAGGTTAGGTAGGTTAGGTAGTCGAAAAACAATTAATTCATGAAAACTTGGCTTACTAGGCAAATCGGGCCTTGCATAGTAAGCTGAGAAGTGCGTTCTGGCTACTAGGTACGACATATATATATATATATATATATATATATATATATATATATATATATATATATATATATATATATATATATATATATATATATATATATATTTATATATTGGTAGCAGTCTTTCCTGTAGACATATATTATTAAATATGACCGAAAAAGTAAGATTAATAATTCTAAAACGAATTTTCTCGATCTTTCTTATGTTTCTTTTCACTGTTGATGGAAATTGAAAAATAAATTCTCCAAAATTAATTTTTATTTCTAGTCTGACGCGACACTTGAACGCGTTTCATAATCTCTTATTACATTTTCAAAGACTTTTAGTTTACACACACACAACTATTACCAGCAAACACTAAACAGAGTTCTTACTTATGCTACGATTTAAACAGCTTTCATTTTTCATTTTATAACCGCATTTTGGGTGAGGCGATATGTTACAACAGTTTTTGAATGAGGTGAACAAAACTTTCAACACAGGATAGAACACGAAACAATGGGTATTGAAGGTAAGAATGGAAGTAATTGCAGAGGGCCTATTGGCCCATATTTCTTGATGCTTCTATATTGGAGCGGAGTCTTGAAGTGGGTAGAATATAGTTGTGCATTAATTGGCTGTTGATTGCTGGTGTTGACTTCTTGATGTGTAGTGCCTCACAGATTTCAAGCCGCCTGCTATCGCTGTATCAATCGATGATTTCTGTGTTGTTTGCTAAGATTACTCTGGTAATGGTTTGGTTGTGGGAAGAGATTTCATGTTCCTTAATGGAGCCCTGTTGCTTATGCATCGTTAATAGCCTGGAAAGAGATGTTGTTGTCTTGCCTGTATACTGAGTTTTTTGAGGCTTACAGTCCCCAAGAGGGCATTTGAAGGCATAGACGACGTTGGTTTCTTTTACAGCGTTCTGCTTTGTGTCTGGAGAGTTTCTCATGAGTAGGCTGGCCGTTTTTCTGGTTTTATAGTAAATCGTCAGTTGTATCTTCTGATTTTTGTCTGTAAAATAACGTTTCTATAAACAATATCTTTCAGGACCCTTTCCTCCGTTTTATGAGCTGTGGAAAAGAAGTTCCTGTAAAATAGTCTAATAGGGGGTATAGGTGTTGTGTATATATATATATATATATATATATATATATATATATATATATATATATATATATATATATATATATATATATATATATATATGTATATATATATATATCTATATATATATATATATATATATATATATATATATATATATATATATATTTATATATATATATATATATATATATATATATATATATATATATATATATATATATATATATATATATATATATATATATATATATATGGCACAACTCTCCTAAACACGAGAGTTAAGTATACAACTTTAGAACACTTTCCCACCAGGAGACTCGAACCCTAGCCAGCACAGAAGCCTTCCAGCAACTGGCATAACAATGAAATTAATGTTATGATTAAAAATTAAAAGTTATGTAAAACTTTTATATATTAAATTAAATTATAAATTTAGTTATGTAAAAAATTAAAGAAATGTTAAGGCGTACCTGTTATGCCAGTTGCTGGAAGGCTTCTGTGCTGGCTAGGGTTCGAGTCTCCTGGTGGGAAAGTGTTCTAAAGTTGTATATATATATATATATATATATATATATATATATATATATATATATATATATATATATATATATATATATATATATATATATATATATATATATATATATATATATATATATATATATATATATATATATATATATATATATATATATATATTAGTATATTTTGGTAGCAGTCTTTCCTGTAGACATATTTTATTAAATATGACCGAAAAAGTAAGATTAATAATTCTAACACGAATTTTCTCAATCTTTCGTACATTATGCTTCACTGTTGGAGGTAAATCAAAAATCACTTCTCCAAAATTCATTTTTATTTCTAGTCTGACGCGACACGGGCGCGTTTCGTAAAACTTATTACATTTTCAAAGACTTCACAAATACACAACTGATTAGAACTTGCGTTTCCCTGATTTTATATCTACATTTGAGTGAGGTGGGAAGGGTGATGTGGCATTACATTTGAGTGAGGTGGGAAGGATGATGTGGCATTAGAGGATATTAATAGGGTATTAAAAGTATCAACACAAGACAGAACACGAAACAATGTATATTGAATAGAAGTGTTTGTAGAAAGCCTATTGGTCCATATTTCTTGATGCTTCTATATTGGAGCGGAGTCTTGAGGTGGGTAGAATATAGTTGTGCAATAATTGGCTGTTGATTGCTGGTGTTGACTTCTTTCAACACCAGCAATCAACAGCCAATTATTGCACAACTATATTCTACCCACCTCAAGACTCCGCTCCAATATAGAAGCATCAAGAAATATGGACCAATAGGCTTTCTACAAACACTTCTATTCAATATCCATTGTTTCGTGTTCTGTCTTGTGTTGATACTTTTAATACCCTATTAATATCCTCTAATGCCACATCATCCTTCCCACCTCACTCAAATGTAATGCCACATCACCCTTCCCACCTCACTCAAATGTAGATATAAAATCAGGGAAACGCAAGTTCTAATCAGTTGTGTATTTGTGAAGTCTTTGAAAATGTAATAAGTTTTACGAAACGCGCCCGTGTCGCGTCAGACTAGATATATATATATATATATATATATATATATAATGTCGTACCTAGTAGCCAGAACGCACTTCTCAGCCTACTATGCAAGGCCCGATTTGCCTAATAAGCCCAGTTTTACTGAATCAACATATTTTCTCTAATTTTTTTCTTATGAAATGATAAAGCTACCTATTTCATTATGTATGAGGTCAATTTTTTTTATTGGAGTTAAAATTAACGTAGATATATGACCGAACCAAATCAACCTTACCTAACCTAACCTATCTTTTTAGGTTAGGTTAGGTTAGGTTAGGTAGCCGAAAAAGTTACGGTCGGCATAAGCGTTTTTCGACTACTTAACGCTTATGTCGACCGTGCTCTCAGCCACAGCTCAGAATGGAAGCAAGTCGACGAAGAACTCTGTAGGGTAATGCAGGCCTTAGTCAACAACGGCTTCTCCAATGGTTTCGTGGAAGACATCATAAGAAGGAAAGTGAAACGCCATGCAACCTCTGAAGAGACAACTAACACAACACCTATACCCCCTATTAGACTATTTTACAGGAACTTCTTTTCCACAGTCCATAAAACAATGGAAAGGGTCCTGAAAGATATTGTCAGTAGAAACGTTATCCCTACAGACAAAAATCAGAAGATACAACTGACGATTTACTATAAAACCAAGAAAACGGCAAATCTACTCATGAGAAACTCTCCAGACACAAAGCAGAACGCTTTAAAAGAGACCAACGTCGTCTATGCCTTCAAATGCCCTCTTGGGGACTGTAAGCCTAAAAAAACCTAGTATATAGGCAAGACAACAACATCTCTTTCCAGGCGTTTAACGATGCATAAGCAACAGGGCTCCATTAAGGAACATATAATCTCTTCCAACGAACAAACCATCACCAGAGAAATCTTAGCAAACAACACAGAAATCATCGATAGATACAGCGATAGCAGGCGGCTTGACGTCTGCGAGGCACTACACATCAAGAAGTCAACACCAGCATTCAACAGCCAATTAATGCACAACTATGTTCTACCCACTTCAAGACTCCGCTCCAATATAGAAGCATCAAGAAATATGGACCAATAGGCTTTCTACAATTACTTCCATTCAATACCCATTGTTTCGTGTTCTGTCTTGTGATTGAATTTAATACCCATTCAATACCCATTGTTGAAAGTTTGTTTTCACCTCATACATCTCACTCAAATGTAGATATAAACTCGAAGATGTGTAAGCTCTATTCAGTTTCAGTTGTGAGTTTGTAAACTAAAGTCTTTGAAAATGTAATAAGTTTTACGAAATGCGCTCAAGTGTCGCGTCAGACTAGAAATAAAAATGAATTTTGGAGAATTGATCTTTGAATTACCATCAACAGTGAAAAGAAACGTAAGAAAGATAGAGAAAATTCGTGTTAGAATTATTAATCTTACTTTTTCGGTCATATTTAATAATATATATATATATATATATATATATATATATATATATATATATATATATATATATATATATATATATATATATATATATATATATATATATATATATATATATATATTTATATATATATATATATATATACATATATATATATATATATATATATATATATATATATATATATATATATATATATATATATATATATATATATATTAATATATATTAATATATATATATATATATATATATATATATATATATATATATATATATATATATATATATATATATATATATATATATATATATATATATATATATATATATATATATATATATAAATATATATATGTCGTACCTAGTAGTCAGAACGCCCTTCTTGGCCTACTATACAAAGCCAGATTTGCCTAGTAGTTCGAGTGATTTTCTTTATTTTCCATAAATTGTTTCCAATTGGTTTATTTGAATTATTACTATTTTATTATACTAGGAGCATCAATTTTTGACTTAGTTGTGTTAGTTTATGTTAGGTTAAGAGAGGTTAGGGTAGGTTGGGTAGATTAGGTTAGGTTAGGTTGGGTAGGTTAGGTTAGGTTAGGTTGGGTAGGTTAGGTTAGGTTAGGTTGGGTAGGTTAGGTTCGGTCATATATCTTCGTTAGTTTTATCTCACATTAAACAATATGAACTCATACATAATGAAATGGATAGCTTTATCATTTCATAAGAAAAAATTAGATATATATATAAATTCAAGAAAACTTGGCTTATTAGGCAAATCGTACCTTGCATAGTAGGCCGAGTACTGCGTTCTAGCTACTAGGTACGACATATATATATACATATATATTGTGGGAACCGACCTGTGAGATTTATATTTATTTAATTTATATGAATATATATAGAATTTATATTTACGTTAATTTGTATACTTCGATAGCAATTTGTATGATGTTAAGTGGACTGTATTTCTGCAATAATCTCATAATCTCACAAATCGATCCTCTACACATTAGGGGGGTTATATTTATATATATGCAGCCAATCAAACTACAGTATTAACTACATACATTGAAGAGGTTCCTTATCTTATAGTACAGCAGGTTAGTCCACCAGGTATAACTAGGGTGTAGACACCAAATTATCCTCTTTGAGGTAGCTCCCATCACCCAGTAACTGGTGCACAAAGTCTTCCTCGTCTTGACCTGTCAAAAAGGCGCTAACTGTGAAGCCAGGTTCTATATATGACAAGCTATATCAGAGAAAACACTATACATGGAACAATAAAGACCTGGCTTAATTACCTTTAGTTTGAGGCGATTTCGTGATCTAACCGGCTCACCCTATATCCTGACATTAATGGCCATAAATGAATGATAAACGGGTTTCGGATAGACACTTAACTTGAATTTCTAGACAGCGTGTTGATAATGGTACACCTTTGGTTTCCATAACACTACGTCCAAGTAAAATTAACAGGAGCCGAATTTGCTCGCGTGAGCCTCTGGTCTAGTACAAACAATGGCTGCCCTCCTTCCCCACTCTGACGCCTGGCTTACATTGTCCAGATTTCAGAAATTGATAGAAGGGTCACATTTACTCTACTTTAATATTGATAATTAAGTTAATTTATATGAGATGGTTTATGATGGTAAAGTCCAAAGACTAATGTATTTAAGAATAATTCCCACCATAATAGGTGGTGATTTATAATAGTATGTGGTGATGATATCCCGTTTTCTTTAGACGGTAATTCCACTACAAGTTACGTTTTCTATGGGTTAACTTGCTTATACAACACAGCTATTATCTGTCTGTATGATATATTAAATGGTGTCGGATTTTCCGACATATATATATATATATATATATATATATATATATATATATATAATGGAAATATATAGCTCAATTTCCAAACATGGAAAATAGAGACTCTAGAAAACGTGTTTCCTCGTTGTTGTAAAACTTCAATAACGGTTTTTGGGAGGCCGGCCTCTGCCACAGACGCTCTCACCCATGCTGAAGGTTACTGCTAACGAATGCTGGTGGTACCGGGACTCCCTCCTCCTGCGTGCTGTGGCTCCCTCCTCCTGCGTGCTGTGACTCCCTCCTCCTGCGTGCTGTGACTCCCTCCTCCTGCGTGCTGTGACTCCCACCTCCTGCGTGCTGTGACTCCCTCCTCCTGCGTGCTGTGACTCCCTCCTCCTGCGTGCTGTGACTCCCTCCTCCTGCGTGCTGTGACTCCCTCCTCCTGCGTGCTGTGACTCCCTCCTCCTGCCTTCTGCCACTCCCTCCTCCTGCGTGCTGTGACTCCCTCCTCCTGCCTTCTGCCACTCCCTCCTCCTGCGTGCTGTGACTCCCTCCTCCTGCCTTCTGCCACTCCCTCCTCCTGCGTGCTGTGACTCCCTTTCTTTAACAGTCACCCAGACCTCCCTCCAACACTCACTCCACCCTTCCTCCAACACTTACGCCACCCTCCCTTCAAAACTCACCCCTTCTTCCCTGCACCACGTTGTATATACACTGAGAGGTGTACACCACTTCTAGGTGTATATTCACTAAGACTTTTACAATGCTTTTATGTGTGTATATTCACTGATAGTTTGCTTCTGTCCAGGACAATGTTCAGGACAGAAGTGAACTCTCAGGAGGATCAGTAAATTATTGTGATTTGCTTAATATACTTCCTTAGGTTAAATTGGCCCTAATTCCAACACAAAACTGAACGAAGAAGCCTGCAGGAGACCATTGATTGCCGTATTATAGGGTGATCATATTTATACCCAACCAAACTCATTCATATATCTATAAAATCCTGAAACACTCTAGGATCCCACTTCTATTTTGTTCACCGGTAATTTGATTTGTTCCATAAATCAGCAAACTATAAAGTGACTACAACACAGCAACATTGGGATCAGCGGGTTGGTACAAGAATTTATTCAACTACGAACCACTTATTTTAATGAGAAGGGAACAATGGAAAAACAGAAGTGCACTTACATGGTGTCAGACTTGGATTTTCATGTGCATGGGAAATAAGCTAACATGTTCCAGAAGATGAGAGGAAATGTCAGCACTGAGGAGAAATGCCCGACAGACCATTGGAACATTATCTAACACAGTGCACAGTTACGCGACCCAATAAGGAAATACGAGTTATAAATAATCAGACACCGTCCATGTAGGTCAGAAACGAGTAACACATAGTGGGCCAGCCAAAGCCTTATGGATTCCGACAATAAAATCCAAGCTATGATTTACACAGATTTTTAAATCTAAACTTTTCCAATTTAAATTGAATGATTCGTGCTTTGTTTTCACTGATATTCAAAATCAACGTAATATATATATTAGAGATAAAACCGTTCTTAAATGGAATCATCATAGGAATGGAAATAGCAGTTTTAGATATACCAACAATTTTGCGAATGATGAAAAATTGCAAGCGAAGGAATAAGTGCGATCTCAAGAAGACCATAATGTGTATTGAGTACTATCTGTACTCGTGCATGGAACACTATCAGCACTCATGTATAAGGCACTACCTATATAGAAGTACATAGAGTACTACTAGTACTGGTATTGCAGGTATCCACAAGCTCAGGAAAAAAATTCTACTTGCTGGTTTAATAATAGACATTCTTTTAATAGTGACCGCGAGATTTTAAATTACAACCAGTGGGACAGAAATGCTGGGCGCGTAATGCACCTGTTAACGGAGCAGTAAATAGGTGCCCAGGAGTTGTGTTAGTTTGTTGTGTAGGTTGTATCCTGGGGTAGGGGGAGGGGGGGGGTAGTAGTTACACCTTGGTGGATAGGGGTGGTAGTGACCTAGATATAGGCCTAACATGTATATATTGTTACGGTTATCTCCTGCACAGCAGTAGATACTGCCTATTCCTTACCACCTATATATCAGCATACTCCAACATAAAAACTTAAAATCATCAACAACAGACAGGTGTTTTGACACACCTCTCCCCCACCACCCAGACAGGTGGTCTGTCTCTTCCACGAGAGACAGACCACCTGCCGTCCTGCCAGATCACCCATGGCCAGACAAACCATCAGGATGGTCGTTATCTTGCCGGCTTCTCGTCCACAACTCCAGCACTCGCACCAAAAATGACGTCACGGCTTATATATATAAATGTTTGCCAGCCTCTAGAGCAGAAGATTACCCTTCTAGTGCTCATTGCTTCACCATCTGTCCTCGCCTACGGGTGACGGTTGACGCACATAGCATTTTGTATAAAGTATTACCTTCATTTTTGTTATTAACGTAAAAATCATATATATATATATATATATATGCAGAATAACCACATATGAAAAATAGAAAATGCTTAACGCGTTTTCGGCTAATTCGCCTTCATCAGAGCAAAGTAGAATCATTCAAAGTAGAATCAAAGTAGATTCTACTTTGCTCTGATGAAGGCGAATTAGCCGAAAACGCGTTAAGCATTTTCTATTTTTCATATGTGGTTATTCTGCATACTTGGATCAGTGTTTTTGTGATCATTGTTGCATATATATATATATATATATATATATATATATATATATATATATATATATATATATATATATATATATATATAAATATATATATATATATATATATATATATATATATATATATATATATATATATATATATATATATATATATTTTTTTTTTTTTTTATTGTGTTTAAGCCAATTGGATAAGGGATTTTGTTTTCATTAATTGTTACTTATCATTTTATGTAAAATTAAAGTAATTTATTGGTATATTAAATGTTTAAAGTTTTTATTCTCCTGTACTTTTCCCGCAAGTGACAAACAGTGAAAGGTTCCAGCAGTTTTATTTAAAATGTTTTTAATTAATGTGCGTTAGGCACAACACCTGCCAGAATAGTTACTGCTCCATTCCAGATCACGTCACAATGTACATTGGCTGCCTGTCCCCCCACGCAATGATCTATAATTATTATTTGAAACTTTTAATAAACCAAAAATATTATTTTTAATAAATAATTGTATATTAATATTTGCTTTAGTCTTCCTACACTTGTTTTTTACTATGATTATTATTATTAATATTATTTCTAAGCATTAGAAATAATGTTATTATTAATATTATTATTAATATTATTAATATTATTATTAATAATATTGTTATTATTAATATTATTGTTATTATTAATATTATTATTAATATTATTTCTAAGCATTTATTTCTAAAGGAGGAAAATATAGATATGTAAATGACTTACGTTCACGCACGCACACACACACACACACACACACAGTTGAGAGACGGGACCAAAGAACCAGAGCTCAACCCTCATCCCTCGCAAGAACAAATAGGTGAGTACACACACACACACACACACACACACACACACACACACACACACACACACACACACACACACACACACACACACGCACGCACACACACACACACACACACACACACACACACACACACACACACACACACACACACACACACACACACACGCACGCACACACACACACACACACACACACACACACACACACACACACACACACACACACACACACACACACACACACACACACACACACACACACGCAGAGCGCCACTACTCACAAGTAACGTTGAGAAGGATGGAGTCGGAGAGGGGGTAGGCAGGAAAGAGTGGATTGATTGATGTGCAGGTGAGTCGCTGGCCGTGATGTCTCCTGGAGGCTGTCACTGTCACCAGCGACGTGCTGGTGTTCACTCCGTGCTCCGTCTGTCAAAGAAAGAGAAAGAGAGTGACTGACAAGGAACCAACCCGTTCTCGCAAATTCGTAAAGTCAATATTGACTTATTAACTACGTGCATAGGTGATATACTAAACCTAATAGATACCCTTAAAAAGATTCATAGAAAACACCGACCTTACCTAACCTTGTTAGTATCTTAAGATAAGCTTCTTATTGCTTCGTAATTACAATTATTACTTAACCTATACCTATTATAGGTTAGGTAATAATTGTAATTACGAAGCAATAAGATGCTTATCTTAAGATACTAACAAGGTTAGGTAAGGTCGGTGTTTTCTATGAATCTTTTTAAGGGTATCTATTATGTTAAGTATGTCACCTATGCACATATTTAATAAGTCAATATTGACTTATTAAATTTGCGAGAACGGGTTGCAAGGAACACGCATAGCTCTGGATACTGTCACTATACCTTCTAACAATTGTAACAACCAATATAGCAAGTTAGTAACAACGTTCTAATACGTCATAAAGACGTAATGATATGCTATACAAACGTTTTAATACGTTATAAAAACGTTATAACAAGATATAACAACATGATTACAAGTTGTAACGTGGGAATCATAGGGGACCGTCCCGTTGAGTGCTTGCAGGGACGTCACCCAGTTCGTGATCACAGTCAGCTCAGGCCCAAAGAGAGACGCTAGTGGGTAGTAAGGCAGAAATATTCACTTACACGTTAATGTGTTATATATGCCATGAGTTAACAGACTAAAGTAGGATTAATGTAAAATATGATCCGGTGAAGAAATTCATAATAGCGTATCTTCGATAGATATTAGGAAAGGTTTAACAAAATAAAATCAGTTTACACCATATTGTTGAAAAATATAAAGCGCTGCAAGCGTGGAATACATTTTTCATTATAACATTCATCAAAATTTGTATTAGTTTCACTCCACGGTGAATGAATCAAAATAATGAAAAATGAATTATCACAATACCATAGAGTAATTAGGAACAATATACAATTCCATGTATTCCACGGTTTACAGTCACGGATAAAAAGAATCAATCCATATATACCCCGAGATGTGTGTACCACATTTATCGTTGTATATACAGAAAAAATTTAACGAAGCCCTAGACATAGTTCAGGGCACAAATAAACCTGCTGGTGGATCTATTTCCATAGCCTTAACAGCCCCTCCTGCAGGTGCTTGACCTCAGGAGTCCCACCCCACACTTCCGACACCCACCAACCAAAGCTATTATCCTATTGTTCATCACACTAAGGAATATTGCCCCCCCTGGTGTTCATCACATTAGGGAATATTTCCCCTGGTGTTCATCACACTATGGAATATTACCCCTGATGCTCATCACACTCAGCGATACTACCCCTGGTGTTCATTACACTCGTGGATACTACCCCTGGTGTTCATTACACTCGTGTATACTACCCCTGGTGTTCATTACACTCGTGTATACTACCCCTAGTGTTCATTACACTCGTGTATACTACCCCTAGTGTTCATTACACTCACGAACAAAGGGAAATAAATGATCGATGGTCAAGGAATAATTATGATAATGCATAAAGAAATAGTCTGCAATTCTCCATTGATCAGCTCAGAATTTTAATAATCGAAAGTTCCTGGGTTCGATTCCCCGAGCAGAAGGAAGATGCTTGGGAGCATTGTTTGCTCTGATATGATGCCTGTGTTTACCTTGAAGTAAACAGGTACCTGAGAGTCAGGGAATTGTTATGGTTTGCATAACAGGGAATTGTTATGGTTTGCATAACATGGAATTGTTATGGTTTGCATAACAGGGAATTGTTATGGTTTGCATAACATGGAATTGTTATGGTTTGCATAACAGGGAATTGTTATGGTTTGCATAACAGGGAATTGTTATGGTTTGCATAACATGGAATTGTTATGGTTTGCATAACAGGAAATTGTTATGGTTTGCACGTTCGAAAAGGTCTGCCATTGTCGTAGCAGGGTCTCAATTAACATAAAACGCTTCCTGTTTGCAAACAAAAACAAAGTCAGATTGAATCCAAATGCAAATATTAGTATATGGATCCAAAATGCTATATCTATCAAGCCCAACTTAATCCTAATCTACCTTAACCTAACCTAACCTAAACCTGACCTGACCTAACCTTATCTAGCTTAACCTAACTTAACTTTAACTGGCCTAACTTAACGTAGCATAACTTGAAATTGATCTAACATAACCTAAACCTTCCCTTACCAATCCTTACCTCAAAATAAACTAAAACTGAACCTAACCTAACCTAATATAAACTAAACCTAAACTTAACCTAACCTACAGTAAGAAACTAAATTATAAAATGAAATTACTTGAAAAAATACGAAGACAAAATATTTTTATTACACGCTGTAGCGAAAAAAACATTTGTCTGTTGGGACGGCAACAGTATGCACGGACATGGCAAGAGGATTGTTGCAGATTGCAACACATCCTGGAGCTAAGTGCTATATATACACCCTAGATCCTTTCCCAAGGGGCACATGCAATAATTGTTCTCATTCAATATTTTTGTTGTGTGTGTGTTTTTATCGAATAATAAATTGTTACATCGTTTTATAGGCTTTTTGTTTTATTATTCGAAGTTTGGCTAAGGTTATATATATATATATATATATATATATATATATATATATATATATATATATATATATATATATATATATATATACATATATATATATATATATATATATATATATATATATATATATATATATATATATATATATATATATATATATATATTTAGCAGCTACTTTTGTTGTTGTTTCACTGTTCAAGTTCAAGTATGTTTATTGAGATAAGAAAGAAATACATCTCAAAGGGATAGAGAAGCTTAGGCTATTTCTACAAATGTTTTACTGTTAGAGACTTCTTGTTTGTATTTTGTTTAGTTGTTAGTTGTATTTGCTTTCCCATTGTTATATTTCAAAGTTAGTTTCTTTTTGTTTACCAATTAGTTGCTTTTGTTTACCAATTAGTTGCATTTGTTAAGCAGATTTTTTGTCATTAATTGTTTTTGTTTAGCTATAAAAAGAAAGTGTTTATACAGAAAGTGGGCTTCCCACCTGCTGGTGTCTCCTACTGACCGTCTTGGCCTTATGGTTCTTCTGAAATAAAGTTGTGTATTATGCTCGTCTAAGGTTCGGGCTGTCGGAAAATAAGCAAACAAGTTATTATCTGTTAATTCTAAAAATTAAAATATGTCCTCCAATAAAAAAAATCTGTCTCTGGACTATAAACATCATACAAAAACTTCCCTTGAACGAAGTTAATTATCAGTACTAAAACAAATTAAATATAAAATTACTTTCCACTTCTTGATAAAATGCATCTGGAGAAGACGCCCGAGTGTGAGTGTGAGGCAGATGCCATAAATTTGACATAAAGTCTCGCTTACAGCACACTTGAAGCTCCACAATTATTTCCCTCTAGATGCTGTGTTATGGGAGCTTTAAATCTCCCATCATCAGCACGATCGTCGTCAACAATAAGGGAAGTGTTCTATACCCGATAACACATTAAATCTAGTCATTCCTGGCCAGTAATGTAGGTAGATTAGAGGTGTACCGGTGAGGAAACGTAGTGAGCCACCCAAAGGGGTAAATATCAATTAAACAATTTCAATAATCATTTTCTCTGATATAACTGTCATATATAGGTTACAATTAATATTGTGGGTGCCTTTTGACAGGTGAAATTGAAGGGGAAGAAGAAATAACTACCCGGAACAACACGTGACTTGTGATTACACTGGCATCACCAACAAGGACCAGTATAACTGAAGTATATAATTATAGTGATATAACTAAATATTAACCCATGTAGTATAATTGTAGTGAATTGTCTACCAACCGATAATTTCGATTAATAGACTAGACTAATACACTAATAAACCCCCAGCTTGTGTAGGAAACGATTTGTGGGAATTTAATATCATACAGTCCACTTTAAATTCATGCAATCCGCTATCGAAACAAATAAATTAACGTAAGAAATTAATTATACATAAATTATAAATTAAAATACATTAATGAAATTAATAATTGTTTTAAAATAAATAATTAAATCCCACGAGTCAGTTTTCCTAACATCATTATCATTAAATATTATGCTTTATTTCATAACTAGACCTTAGTTGTGGTTCACGTTCTGTTAGGATTCACTCCCTCCCATGCTTAAAATATGCTCGTTCAAGTCATTTAATACGATAACCAGACAAGTTTATTTCAGTTTCAGCATATATATATTAATATTAGTATATGAAACTAACATTATTTTCTATATTCATTAATTATTATATATATTATAGTTATATCCTAATAGGGGTACCACCTCTGATGCAAATGTAGGGACCCATAGCCTCGAAGAAGAAAATAAAGAGTACCCAGAGAAGACCTTGTGTATCCTCACTGAACACTGATATTTTCTTCTCCTACCACCCCCTATTCTTTTAGCGGATTCTTCTCTATAATTATATGTATAATATTTAGGTCACCTATGAGGAGTCGTTATTGGATGTGATGTATCTGAGGAAAATCTCTTTACCTTGGAATGGTACCTAGAAGGATGTAGGTCCACTCCCCCATGGGACCTGTTATGTAAATGTTTCTCTTGCTGATCACACACACACACACACACACACACACACACACACACACACACACACACACACACACACACACACACATATATGGTATATGAATGTAGCTGTGTCCTGTCCTAACCCTTTATTTATAATTCACCGAAGCGGAGTCTCTATGGTTATGTCCTACAATTTGTCTTCCCCTCGCATCACTTTTCCTACAGACAGTGTGATAAATAGGGATCAGGGTGACTACAGACCACTCCATTCACCTGGGCTCAGGGAGACTCGAACCCTGGACCCCACGTGTGTGCGAAGTCCGAAGCTCTTACGACTGAGCTAAATACAGACCAGGTCTCTTATCAGCACCTGTCACCCTCGAGTCTCTTCTTCCTTCCCCTCAAAGAATCAACGTGTCCTCTTAAAAAGAATGTTGTTTTTGGCCGTTTGCCCGTATGGCCGAATATGGACGTAATTTGAAAGTGAAAAAAAATTAATATAAATTTGGGATTTTTTTTTTTTCAACAACAGTAAGTTAAGGATCCTCTGATAGGTTAGGTGGGCAGGAAATTCTCATAAAGTTTCAAAACTGTAGGAAAAACGTTAATGGAAAGAATCCTCTTCTAAGCTTGCCGAATAAGCCGGACGACTCAAACAGAAAACGACTCAAACAGCTTTGCGCGCATACGAGTGAAAAGTGACGTTATTTTTATGAAGACGGGTTGCAAAATGACACATGCTCATTGTGACAGCAAGACTTTACATATTAGTATTACTGGCTATGTTATTGCATATATATATCACTATTAGTGGATAATTGTCGCATTGAATCCCTATTAGTATTTAATTGTCGCATTTATTACACTATTCGTAGCCAATTGTCGTATTTACAACGTTTCTAATAGTTAATTATCGTATTTATATCACTATTAATCACAAATTGCCGTATAACTGTCGTATTTATATCATTATTAGAAGCTAATTGTCGCCTTTCCATCAATATTAATGGCTAATTGTCGTATTTATATCACTATTATTGTCAAATTGTATTTTATCCCTATTAGCAGTTAATTGTCACATTTATATCACAATTAGTGGCTAATTATCGTATTTTACCACTATTAATTAAGGTTAATTGTCGAATAAGGGACACGAGAGGTCACGAGTCACATCAGCCGACAAGATCACATCAACTTGTTACTGGGGATATAAACACGGATCAATTGTTTTGAAAGTTGAGTAATAGAAAAGACAAGACAACAATAATATATATTTAACATTTCAACATTCAGAAGGCATGTCAAAGCATCATATAGCGTCGTCCCTTAACTCTCACGGTAGACCGACGGTCTCGCTTCATGCAGGTCGGCGTTCAATTCCCGACCGTCCAAGTGGTTGGGCACCATTTCTCCTACCCCCGTCCCATCCCAAATCCTCATCCGGACCCCCATCCAGGAGTTATATAGTCGTAATGGCTTGGCGCTTTCCCTTGATAATTCCCTTCCTTTCTTAACTCTCAATTCTAAATATTCCTCAATACCATGAACGCTATTTAAACTTACAATAAATTTTTTTACTCAGAATGAGTCAAATTTACTTCAGCAAAACCATAGGTGATATATCATTTATTATCAAAGTATATCAGTAATAACAACGCCAATAACCCTTCAGAGGTATGTTAATAAACAAATAAATTGGTTTCGTCAGGTATGCTACTCAAAAGTCATTCACAACACGTGCACATAACACGTGCACAACACGTGTGCATAACACGTGCATAACACGTGTACATAACATGTGTACATAACACGTGCACAACACGTGTGCATAACACGTGCACAACATGTGTACATGACACGTGCACATAAGACGTGCACATAAGACGTGCACAACACGTGTGCATAACACGTGTACATAACACGTGCACAACATGTGTACATAACACGTGCACAACATGCGTACATAACACGTGTACATAGCTGATGAACATAACACGTGTACATAACATGTGTACGTAACACGTGCATAACACGTGTACATAACACGTGTACACAACACGTGTACATAACACGTATACATAACACGTGTACATAACACGTGTACATAACACGTGTACATAACACGTGTACATAACACGTGTACATAACACGTGTACATAACACGTGAACATAACACGTGCACAACACGTGAAGGGCAATGATGAACCAGCGAGACTCGACCTAGTCTTCACGCTGAACGACTGCGACATAAGGGAAATCGACTTTGAGGCCAGTAGGAATGATCGAACACAGTGTTCTGATGTTTAAGTATTTGGTCGGAGAGGGGGTTAATGTACTCGAGGAAGGGACCTGAAAACAATAGGCTGGCATTCCGAAAGGGAAACTATGAGCATATAAGGAAATTCCTAATGGATATAACATGGGAAACAGAGCTCAGGGAAAACACAGCCCAAGACATGATGGAATACTTCACGCAGAAGTGTAAGGAGGCAGCAGACAAGTTTATCCCGGTCTAAAAGGAACAAAATGAAATGCAGATAAGAAACCCATGGATTAATCAGAGATGTAAGCTAGCAAAGTAACTAAGTAAAAGGGCGTGGAGAAACTATAGAAATAATAGGACATTTGAGAGCAGAGAAAGATACCAGAGAGCCAGGAATGAATGTCAGGATGAGAAGTGAGGCAGAAAGACAATATGAAAACGACATACCAAGCAAGGCAAAGACTCACCTAAATTGCTGCACAGCCACATCAGGAGAAAAACAACAGTGAAGGAATGGGAAAGGAAACTGAGGATACTGGCAGACAGATTCACTACAAACGACAAGGAAGTGTGCGAGGAACTCAATAAGAAATTCCAGGAGGTCTTCACATTAGAGCAAGGAGAAGTTCCAGAGATAATAGAGGGAATAGTTAACCAGGAACCACTAGAGTAGTTTGGGATTACCAGTGGGGATGTAAGGAAGCTTTTGCAAGAGTTGGATGTGACAAAGGCTATAGGCCCAGATGGAATATCGACATGGATACTAAAGGAAGGGGCAGAAACACTGTGCCTGCCACTCTCCATGGTGTATAACAAATCACTGGTAACAGGTAAACTGCCAGAAATTTGGAAGACGGCAAATGTAGTCCCAATATACAAGAAGAAGGATAGACAAGAGGCACTGACCTACAGGAGAGTGCCCCCTAACTTGCATACCATGCAAGTTGATGGAGAGGATTATGTGAAAAAAGCAAGTGGGGAAAAAAATGCAAGTCATGCCTCACGGGATTAATTGAATTCTACGATCTGGCAACAAGAATAAGGCAAGAAAGAGAGGGGGTGGGCCCACTGCATATTTTTGGATTGCCAGAAAGCCTTTGACAAAAAAAACATACCAGAGACTAGCGCAAAAGCTGAAGATGCAGACAGGAGTGAAAGGGAAGGTACTCCATTAAATAAGGGGGTACCTAAGTAACAGAAGACAGTGAGTCACTGTGAGGGGGGTGATGCCTCAGATTGGCAAGGCGTCACCAGTAGAGTCCCGCAGGGTTCAGTCCATCGACCTATACTGTTTCTGAAATATGTAAATGATCTCCCAGTGAGTATAGAATCGTTCCTCTCATTGTTTGCTGATAATGCAAAAATTATGAGGAGGATTAGGACGGAGGAAAATAGTATGCGGCTACAAGAGGACCTAGACAAACTGAATGAATGGTCCAACAAATGGCTACTAAAGTTCAACCGGTGCAAATGTAAGGTAATAAAAATAGACAGTAGAGACTGGAGACCAGACAGAGGATACAGAATGGGAGATGAAGTCCTTCATGAATCGGACAGAGAGAAAGATCTGGGAGTTGATATCACACCAAACTTGTCTCCTGAAGTACTCATAAAAAGAATGACATCTGCGGCATATGCGAGGCTGGCTAACATCAGAACTGCCTTCAGGAACCTGTGCAAGGAATCATTCAGAACCTTGTATAACACATATGTAAGACCAATCCTGGAGTGTGCGGCCCCAGCATGAAGCCCGTACCTTGTCAAGCACAAAACAGAGCTTGAAAAAGTTCAGAGGTATACCACTAATCTAGTCCCAGAACTAAGAGGCATAAGTTACGAGGACAGGCTGCGTGAAATGCACCTCACGACGCTGCAAGACAGAAGAGTAAGGGGAGACGTGATCACTACCTACAAAATTTTCAGAGGAATTGACAGGGTAGACAAAGATAAACTGTTTAACACGGGTGGTATGCAAACAAAGGGGACACCGGTGGTAATTGAGTACCCAAATTTGCCACAGTAACGTTAGTAAGAACTTTTTCAGTTTCATAGTTAACAGATGGAATGAATTAGTCAGTGATGTGGTGGAGGCAGACTCCATACACGGTTTCAAATGTAGATATGATAGAACCCAGCAGGCTGAAGAGTCTGTACACCAGTTGATTGACAGTTGAGAGGCGGGACCAAAGACCCAGAACTCATCCTCCGCAAGCACAAGTAGGTGAGTACAACTAGGTGAGTATACGTGTTCACAACACGTGTACGTAACACGTGCAACACGTGTACACATCACGTGTACAACACTTGTACATAACACGTGCACAGCACGTGTACATAACACTTGCACAACACGTGTTCATAAAGAGTCATTCGTTTAGGTACACAGCACGCTAATGCTGCGAACCTCAACAGATTATCACTTGGATAGATTACCGAAATTTATTTTCTATTACTGCAATCTAATCTCTAAATAGTCTCTTCGCTACTCTGGTTCAAAAAATGTAATTGTCTTTTTATAAGCCAGGACACTAAACTCTGTGACACTCTAGAATTTACACATACCAAATATTTCTTAAATTTAGGACTCGCCATTACGTTCTCTTAAAGTGATGAAGATGGTAGCATACTTCAGTGAGTTTTAATGTTCAATCCCACAGAGAAGAGAGAAAATCCACTTGTCTTCAATGAATCATATAACGATACCATAAAATTCTTCATTACTGGAAGATAAAAGGTTTCCGCTTCTCTTCTTTTAATAGTCCCAGCTAATTCAAATTTCGATAAAATTACATATATATTAAAGGACCTTTATTGCTCACATTCGCTTGTCACTACAGGAAAGTGAGAGGTAACTCGTTCCACATTCGCAATATGGGCTAGTGGAGGTAGCACAGCTTTATCACCCAGTGATCCTGACTACTTGGCACATGTCAACACTCTCTCGTAGCAAATTTATTAATTCCCTAATATCAGAGAATAATTCCACATAAAGTAATGAATAACACCGCTGGAATACTAGAAATATAGTCCCAAATAATGGGCAGGACGCCGAATAGCTCCCAGCTGCGTTGTTATGAATAAATGGTAACAGAAGGACTTCTCCTTCAAGAACTTAATTTCTCCAGCTTGCAAGTTGACGATGCTTTTCCGAAAGACGTCAAAACCAACCCGTTTTATCTTCTTCGCTTTCCAATGATCTGTGAATTCTCTTATTTCCCATCGCTCTCATCACTGCTCGTCTCACCTCTTCCCACCACTATCCCACATTACACAACAATTTGCACCAAGATTGTAACTTTTTGTTGAAGTTTGAATGTCTATTGCAAATTTTATATATACCTAGTTATAAAAGTATTTGTTTGTACGTTTGGTAACATACTACATGTGTAAAGGAAAAAATGTATATGTTTATCACTCAGAATGTTCGGCATTATGTATATTGTTTGTGATGTGTCTATATATGTATGAACACGTTGTACTGAACGAGATGAGACTAGCTTGAGCTACCTTTGTGTGTATGTTATCTCGATAAACTTATTTCAATTTCAACTTAAATGTCTGAGTTCTCGCTACTTCATCTGGCCCTCACTGTGGCATTGATCTCATTAGTTATTTTTTTAACTTTATAAATTCTAACTGCTGTACTCTTTTGGACCTGAAGTCCTTCAGGGGGCCCCTCATCCACGCTCTTGACAATTAAAAAAAAAACACCTTCCTCGTCGCTTCCTGCTTGCTACTTGCCTCTCTGATAACTAACGACTCAACTGTTATCCTTGCTTCAGAAAAAGGCAATTCGGAAGTTGTGCTCGATCATGTGGTCTTCCTCAGAAAGACTAATGTTTTGCTCCCCGACTCCCATGCACATGCTCATGTGGTATCTTCTCGTACTGTGACTTGGTATCCAATTTAAGGTGATTGGCAGCCATATATTGTGTACTTCGTTTCCTATATGTAGGATTTCTGTGATGAGTTTTAAATATACAAGGTGCAAATTTATCTTAAATACACGTGTGATAAAGATGAAGTGTGGAGGGTAGGGGGGGAAGTAGTCACACATAGGTGAGGAAATTAAGGAATAATGGCGATGGATACCATTCATACACTGGGTAAGGCAGTGGGTGGGAAGAGCTCGGAAGAGATGTTATCCGGTGCTGTATGGTGAGATTTTAGGGTAGGCAAGGTGATACAGAGTAACGACTTTGCTACCTTGCCTACGCTCAGACCCAGACCTCACCATTCAGCACAGGATAACGACATCTCTAGCGAGCTCTTTCCGCCCACTCCCTTACCCAGTGTTTGATTGACATCCATCGCCATTATTCCCTTATTTCTTCACCTACGTGTGAATACTTCACCATACCCTCCACACAACTTCACCTCTTTTACACCTGTATTTATGATAAATTTGTACCTTGTTTATATTAAACACATAACATAAATCCTACATATAGGAAAAGAAGCAGACAATCTAGGGCTGCCAATCACCCTAAATTTAATACCAAGTCACATTAGCATAGCTAGTAATAAAAAGGCAGACTCACTAGCAAAAACTGTCACTGCTCTACCTGTTGAACAGGTTAAACTACCTCCAAGTTTTCCACAGTTTTAGGTGCAAATCAAGAAGAAAATATTCCCAACTATCAAAAATCGCCTCAGAGCCAAAGTAGCGGAAGGAAGATCCACTGAGATGTGCTACGAACAAGCCACTGAGTACTACTCTTTCAAGCCTGACAAAAAGATATTCAGAGACATTGCAGAGACATACACAGATTCAGACTTGGTTACAAGTGCTGCTGGGAGGTAATAAACCCTATAGTTAAAGAGAGTCATTTCTTTGGAACAGCGGCAGAGGCGCCAATATTACACTACTTACTGGAATGTGAAGCAACTGAAGCCCTGCGCATCTAACTCAACATTAATCCAACAAGAGCAGCTATATTAAATGCAAAATCCACAACGACTACATTGGTTAGAAAAGCAGTCAAAGAACGGGGAACACATTAGTGAACATTGTGCATCTATATCCGCCACAAAGACATTGTTATTAAAACAAGACTAAAACCAATGCGCTAAAACAGAAGCGGAAAAGAATCGGGAGGAAAGGCAGAAACCCCACATCCATTTAAAACTTTGACCCAAATATCACAGTAACTAAATTATCGCGAATAACTGAACTCAATTCCGGGTTCACTATATATATATATATATATATAAACCCTTTTAATGCTTAGGCACCCCAGTTGGCTGAGATATAACCCTTGAGTAAAAGGAATGAATTAAAAAAAAAACTTTGAGTCCTGCCTGGTGAGGAAACTGAGTAGAATGTTGCACGATTTATTCACGAGTTTTGTCTTCATCTGGTTGACAGTCTCTTGCGCTTGTAAGCATTGCTTGCTGCATTCATTTTTATGAAATATTAACCAGACAACATCACGGGATATGAGAATTTTTCATGGTGAGTGACAGGTGCTGTCAAGCGGGGCAATTAATGCAGCTCAATGTATTAGCATGCAGTGTCCCTGCGGCAGGCAAAAAATATTATTATTTGAGCAGGGTGCGTTTAATAATTTTTTCATCAGGCTTTAGTCAAGAGGAACTATCAGGGGTAAAACCGCCAAGTTATTACGACTATATAGCATTTGGAAGGGGTCAGGATAAGGATTTGGGATGGGACGGGGTGGGGGAGGGAAGGGATGGTGCCCAACCACTTGGTCGGTCGGGGATTGAATGCCGACCTACATGAAGCGAGACCGTCGCTCTACCGTCCAGCCCAAGTGGTTGGATAGGCTTCAGTTAAGTGGGCGAGAGGGAGAAGGAATGCAGCTGGTCTGCTGGTAGTCGTGCCTGAATGCCACAGAGAGGCTGCCCTGGTCGGCGTGTTTTGGTTGCCAGAAAGTCTGGTAATTAGCGCCAGTAGGCCGTGGCGGGAGGAGCAGTAACGCTCATGTCAGGACCACTCACCACGTGGGTAGCAGAGGCCCAGGGCTCTGTTTCCTTGAGTATCGGCGGATTATTGTATTCAGAACTGGTGCGGCCTCACTTCTGTTGTAGGTTGGTCCCCTTCCATCGTAGGGTAATCCTCTTCCATCGTAGGTTAATCCTCTCCCATCGCCGGACAATCCTCTTCCGTCATAGGACAATGCCTTTACATCGTACGATAAGCCGATTTACCAGAAACTTTGCCGGATTAAGGTGCGACAGTAGAGTTACAGAACACCTGTTGAGACTTCACCAAGATTTAAATTCCCGCAGCTACGCACTTGTGAAGGATTACTTCACTGTTCATGACCTTCATGAGGGCAGACTCTTAATGAAACAAGATGTCATCTAAAGTCTTGCCTCCCACTCGTAGGGTCGGTGGTTCGAGTCGCCTAGTGCCCAGGTGAATGAAGTGAAAAGATGATATCTCTATGTCATTGCTCATATATAACCTGTCGTTAGGTACGAGATTATCACAGAGCAATCAATCCTTATATATATAATTTACGATTAATCCTCAAGAAATTCGAATTGTTTGTAAACAACCTGCCCCCCCCCCCACCTCACTGTGCCACGTGGTTGGTACCTGGTTGATTGGGTTCTGGGAGTTCTTCTACTCCCCAAGCCCGGCCCGAGGCCAGGCTTGACTTGTGAGAGTTTGGTCCACTAGGCTGTTGCTTGGAGCGGCCCACAGGCCCACATACCCACCACAGCCCGGTTGGTCCGGCACTCCTTGGAGGAATAAATCTAGTTTCCTCTTGAAGATGTCCACGGTTGTTCCGGCAATATTTTTTTTATGCTTGCTGGGAGGACGTTGAACAACCGCGGACCTCTGATGTTTATACAGTGTTCTCTGATTGTGCCTATGGTACCTCTGCTCGTCACTGGTTCTATTCTACATTTTCTTCCATATCGTTCACTCCAGTACGTTGTTATTTTTCTGTGTAGATTTGGTACTTGGCCCTCCAGTATCTTCCAGGTGTATATTATTTGATATCTCTCTCGTCTTCTTTCTAGTGAGTATATTTGGAGGGCTTTGTGACGATCCCAATAATTTAGGTGCTTTATTGCGTCTATGCGTGCCGTATATGTTCTCTGTATTCCCTCTATTTCAGCAATCTCCCCTGCTCTGAAGGGGGAAGTGAGTACTGAGCAGTACTCAAGACGGGACAACACAAGTGCCTTGAAGAGTACAACCATTGTGATGGGATTCCTGGATTTGAAAGTTCTCGTAATCCATCCTATCATTTTTCTGGCTGTCGCAATATTTGCTTAGTTATGCTCCTTAAACGTTAGGTCGTCAGACATTATTATTCCCAAATCCTTTACATGCTGTTTTCCTACTATGGGTACATTATTGTGTTTTGTACTCTGTGTTATGTTTAAGGTCCTCATTTTTACCGTACCTGAGTACCTGGAATTTATCACTGTTAAACATCATGTTATTTTCTGATGCCCAGTCGAAAACTTTATTAATATCAGCTTGAAGTTTTTCAATGTCTTCAGCCGAGGTAATTTTCATACTGATTTTTGTGTCATCTGCAAAGGATGATACGAAGCTGTGACTTGTATTTTTGTCTATATCTGATATGAGAATAAGGAAAAGCAGCGGTGCAAGGACTGTACCCTGAGGTACAGGGCTTTTAACTGCACTTGGACTAGAATTTATATGGTTGACCGTTACTCGCTGAGTCCTGTTTGACAGAAAACTGAGTATCCAGCTTCCTACTTTACCGGTTATTCCCATTGACTTCATTTTGTGTGCTATCACGCCATGGTCACATTTATCGAAAACCTTTGCGAAGTCCGTGTATATCACATCAGCATTCTGTTTTTCTTCTAATGCCTCAGTGACTTTGTCGTAGTGCTCAAGTAGCTGTGAGAGGCACGATCTTCCCGCTCGAAATCCATGTTGGCCTGGGTTGTGAAGGTCATTGGTCTCCATGAAATTGGTGACCTGACTCCTAATCACTCTCTCAAATACTTTTATGATGTGCGATGTTAGTGCAACTGGTCTATAATTCTTTGCCAATGCTTTGCTCCCTCCCTTGTGTAGAGGGGCTATGTCTGCTACTTTAAGTGCATCTGGTATCTCCCCCGTGTCCAAGCTCTTCCTCCACACTATACTGAGTGCCAGTGCTACCGGCACTTTGCATTTCTTTATAAATATTGAATTCCATGAGTCTGGACCTGGGGCCGAGTGCATGGGCATGTTTTCAATTTTTCTTTCAAAATTTAGTGTGCTCGTGTTTATATCAGTTATATTTACAGGGGTTTGAATATCCCGCATAAAGAAATTGTCTGGATCTTCCACCTTCATGTTGTTTATTGGAGTGCTAAACATGTCCTCATACTGCTTTTTTAGGATTTCACTAATTTCTTTGTCATCCTCCGTGTATGAACCTTCACTTGTACGAATAGGTCCAATACTGGCAGAAGTTTTTGCTTTTGATTTCGCATATGAGAAGAAATATTTTGGATTTTTCTTTATTTCCTGAATTGCTCTCTGTTCTAACTGCCTTTCTTCAGTTTCATATGAGTGTTTCAATTTCCGCTTGATTTCTTCAATCTCCCTATTTAAATTATTCCTTCTTTGACGGGAAATTCGTGTCTGCATAAGCAGTTTCGTTATTTTTTTCCTGCGTTTATAGTGCCGTCTGCGTTCTCTTTCTACGTTAGATCTCTTTCTGGCTTTCCTCAAAGGAACATGTTTCAGACAGACTTGATACGCTTCTGAAGTCAGTTTTTCTATTCCTTCTGTAGGACTTGCATTACTTAGAACAGTTCCCCATGGAATGTTTGTAAGTTCCCTGTTTATTATCTCCCAGTCTTTCCTTTTATTATTAAAATTGAATTTACTGAATAGCCCCTCTCGCTTTATCAACGTTTTAGGTTTATTCTGGGTATTGATGGTCGTTTGCACTTCAATGAGCTTGTGAGTTTGTACTGTGAGTTTGCTTGTATATTTCCAGTCACGATGCACAGTTTCCGTTTATATGGATGCCTAACAAACCGATTTCCGTTTCTTTGTATAATTATTTTCTTACGCGTTGAAGGACATATTTTTCTTCGCAGTTTTGATATGTATTTAATAAATTTTTAACCAATACTAACTCGTCAGCCTCAGGTTAAGTAAACTAGTGATTTCCTGGCAGATGCCTTAATCACTTAACCGACTCGGTCACGATGGTACAAAAGTCGACCAAACAAAGAACTCTACTGGTAAGTGTGATATATGTAGATATAAATAGAGAAGTAGACAGATGGTAAAATAGACAGAGATAAATAAGCTGGGAGTGGTGCAGATAAAAAGATTGATAACGACAGATAGTAAGAGTAGGAGACAGATATATAGTCAGACAGTCCAAGGAAACGCCTGGCACCCCTAAGATATTATTCCAAAAAAAATATTATTATTTTTTGTATTGTTTGTTCGAAGTTAAAAGAAATACACTTGGGACAGCCTCTCTGAAATACGCAGTAGGAGTATTCATGTAAGGTCCAAGAGGGACGTAGGCTCGTAGTTCTCGTATAGGCTCGTCGGGACGTAGGCTCGTATAGGCTCGTCGAATTCAAGCGGGGCTCGGGTACCAGGGTGGCATTCTTACCCCCCCCCCCAATGTTTTTTTTGGCACTGCTCTACATCTATCGAAATATTTTAACAGCTCAAATTTCAACAATTTTGTTTTGTATGGAAATATGCGCCATTATTCACAGATCTCTGGAAAATTGACATAAATATTCCCCAATCCTTCCTCAAATCGCAATATCGCAAAACTACAGATCATTCCAGTTCTTCCTAATGAAGAATTGGAATGTTATAGTTAACTATAACTTTTCTATTTTGTAATATTTCACACTGCTAAGGTGTGATTGGTGGGGAAGTATGTTGTTTGTTCCGTCTTGATCTCGACACTGGCAGAGCGTCTCATTTGGTGTTAGTTACCAGTTTGCAATCATGCAAGCAACATATTGGTAAGATGCAATGGACCTAAAATGGCCATAAGTGAGGTGCATCACTTTTACCTTTTCCCTGGCTATTAATCCAGTAGCAATAAATTTTGTTACCTTACGGGCTATTCATGCCCGTGCCACCTTTTGGGTGGCAAAAAAAAAAAAATCAGTTGATTGATTGACAGTTGAGAGGCGCCCCGAAGGAGCCAGAGCTCAACCCCCGCAAGCACAACTAGGTGAGTACACACATACACACAAGAGGGTCCGGTAGCTAAGTGGACAGCGCGCGGGACTCGTAGTCCTATGGCCCGGGTTCAATTTCCGGACTTGGCGGGGACAAATGGGCAGAGTTTCTTTCACCCTGATGCTCCTGTTACCCAGCAGTAAATTGATCCATATATATATATATATATATATATATATATATATATATATATATATATATATATATATATATATATATATATATATATATATATATATATATATTTATATATATATATATATATATATATATATATATATATATATATATATATATATATATATATATATATATATATATATATATATATATATATATATATATATATATATATACCACAATACCACAGAAGGAAGGGGAGGTTGGTAGGACAAAAGAACAAGGAAACTACATCGGAGGGGATCCCCAAATCCCCTCGTATATATATTAAATATAAAGTAGGGTCAAAAGTTAAAAAATAGTAACGTTCGCTTTGTTGGGCACTTGGTGTGGCTCAACCATGAAAAATGTTGGCCACTTGGTGTGGCTCAACCATGAACAATGTTGGCCACTTGGTGTGGCTCAACCATGAAAAATGTTGGCCACTTGGTGTGGCTCAACCATGAACAATGTTGGCCACTTGGTGTGGCTCAACCATGAACAATGTTGGGCACTTGGTGTGGCTCAACCATGAACAATGTTGGCCACTTGGTGTGGCTCAACCATGAACAATGTTGGCCACTTGGTGTGGCTCAACCATGAACAATGTTGGCCACTTGGTGTGGCTCAACCATGAACAATGTTGGGCACTTGGTGTGGCTCAACCATGAACAATGTTGGGCACTTGGTGTGGCTCAACCATGAACAATGTTGGCCACTTGGTGTGGCTCACCCATGAACAATGTTGGGCACTTGGTGTGGCTCAACCATGAACAATGTTGGCCACTTGGTGTGGCTCAACCATGAACAATGTTGGCCACTTGGTGTGGCTCAACCATGAACAATGTTGGCCACTTGGTGTGGCTCATCCATGAACAATGCAGACGACAGCGTAAAACACGTTTCCTTGGTTAACTCAATTAATTTATACCATAGCGACAGTGAGCGCCTCCAGTCCTGCTGTCTTATGTGTTTCTAGTATTAGAATATGTGAGTAGAACTGTATAATATTGAGCACAAATGTCGCTATGTGATGAATTGTGTGGTATTGGATTCCTTAGGAAAATATTGAGTGCATCTCATAATTACATTTTCAGTACAGACAGGAACAGACAGGACCATTTAAAATAGAGATTTGTTGGATAATTGATAATGCCAAAGATATGAGTTGTTATCATCATGCCTTCAACTGAACACATCTACATTGGGGGGTGAAGAGACCAGGATGACTAGTTTAGTGGTTACCAGGGAAGAAGTTATTAAAATGATGGATAAATTAAAGCCAAAGAAATTACCAGGGACGGATGAGGTGTTGGCCCGAAACGCTGTGCGAGTTAGTGGCTTTGTAAGAATGAAAAAATATCTTTCTAATGTAATCGCGCCAACCCATTGTACCTTCTTGTAAATAAAATATTAATATTATTATTTAAGACTACAGAGGAGAGCTTTGTGAGCTCTTGTCTCGGGTATTCAGTAAATAGTTAGTTAGATGGAGAACTGGAGTTGTGAAGAGTTGTTGCTCATGTGGCATTTATTGTTAAAAAAGGAGAGAAATCACTTGAATTGAACTATCGGCCAATTAGCTTAAAGTCTATTGTGGAAAAATTGCTTGAATAAGTAATTGAGAAAAACCATTCTTATACATCATGAAAGCATAGATTAATAAATGATTCACAACATGTTTTTCTTAAGATCCACTCATGTTTGACTGGCTCAGGTATAAGAATGGGAACGTAAGAATCTTTCCTGCCTCTACTCTTCACAGACGCCGTCTTGCTCTGATACACAACCTACCAACATGAACTTGAGTCCAGGCTTTGTTGTTGCTAACTTTTCCCTTTCACAGTACATATTTATATGCTCTAACCTTCTTTACAAACGTGATTTATCATAAACTCATTTTCTCTTTATCTTTGTTTTTCTTATATTATTCTTACGTTCAAATTCCTATACCCATTCTTAGCCATTCTTACACCGCATTATTAAACCCACACCACCCGTACCTTTCGCCTTGCTCTTAGAAATTTCCTGCTCCTCACTCTCTCTTTGCCTTACTTATTGCAAGTGCATTCCTCGCTCCCTACCAGTCTTAGAAAACTGGATCAAACAAAGAACAGTCACCATAACAACAAAACTTGTTGGAACTACCACCAAACTGTCAGTTAAAGATAGCATATACAGATCGCTTCAAAGAAACCTTCAATATAGAACAAGTGCATGGACGGATAATCTGGTCAAGATTCTAAATAAAGTGAACTTGAAATGGACCATTAAAAGCAAAGGGGAAAGGTAGACCATATCAACACTTTCGGCAGCCTCCTCCATGGGAAGAATCGACTCAAAAAATAATCATTGAAGGATTACCAGTTAAAACTTCAGCATGTGACTCGTAGAGGCTCAAAGCAGTCATAGAACAACAAATGGAAATCATCTCAAGACCTACAACTACTCACATCTTCACAGATGGATCAGTTGAACAAGAAAGAGGTTCTGCTGGGGCAACAGTTTACACTAACAACCATGAAACTTATTGCAGCATGAATAGTGGGTGCACAATATTGCAAACAGAATTATATGCACTGAAGGAGGCCATAAATTATACAATTGAGAATAATTTACATGATGTTGTTACGGACCCGAGTCTAGCGTCCGGGCACGGAGCGGTGACGACAACGCCATCTGTGGGTCAGCTCCCGAAACCCCCTCCAAAGGGACGACGCCATCTAGTGAGGACGGGATATACCGGCCACAGGGGCTGGATTCCCGTCTTGATCAGCACGTAACATAGCCGCTGCTGACCTCTGGTGAGGTGGCGCTTAGACAGCAAAGCCATCTATGGAGAGGACAGGTGGACATTTGTGTCTAAGTCTGTAGGTGAGGTGCCCTAGAGTGTCCCTAGTACTGATGACGTGTCTGATTACAGAGTCGACTTGGGGCTGCTGTATTGGACGGTGGATCAGTCTACCCTAGGCAGCCATAGTCTCTCCACGTGTTTGCTGCAGAAGCTGTGAGTTGCTCCTGGACGAACACTGCTGAGAGTGTTAGCCTGCCTGTGACGTGGCAGAGTTGAGGAATCGTCGTCCCCGGGGGTTGACTGGTGAGAGACTAGCCACTGTGGTAAGGAGAGTGATCTGTGGAATCACACGAGGCTCCTGCCTAGGGCTCGCAACTCTAGTATCGGTCGTGGAGTGGCCTACGCAGCGGAGCTGAGTGGAACCTGCCAGCTACAGGCTGGATTTGTGGTTGAAGGCCTCCACGACGGTGCACCCAGTGGGACTGTGATTTGGCTGGCCTGTGGCCAGGGTAGATTCGCATAGAGAATCGAAGGATTCATCGTGGGCCACAAAGAAGAGAACCAGGGCTACTCATCTTGAGCACTGTGAAACATCCTGAGTCTTCAGAGGAAGACAAGTTATTGTACATAAGTGTAGTTATAGACCCAGCGAGTGACTGTGAGATATTTATTTATTGGTGGTGGTAATTATATATTTAAATTAGTGCGTTTGTATCCCTTCCCATTTAATTTACTTGCGTTACGGAACTCACCCCTTGAAAGCCACTACTAACTTGGGGCCAGATACCCAAACTCTAATAACATCAGAGAAGAACCCCAGTTGCGACCCAATAGGGCCGTAACAGATGTCATCATTCATACCGACTCTAAATCTTCGCTCCATGCATTATTATCCAGCCAGCACCGAGATAATATACAACTCATCACAGAAATCCTACATATAGGAAAAGAAGCACACAATCTAGGCCTATCAATCACTCTAAATGGGATACCAAGTCACACTGGCATAGATGGTAATGAAAAGGCCGACTCAAGAGCAAAAACTGCCACTGCTCTACCCGTTGTTCAGGTTAAAATACCTCCAGGTTTTTCACAGATTAAGGAGCAAATAAAAAAGGAATATACTCCCAACTATCAAAAGTCGCCAAGGAGCCACAGTAGCGGAAGAAAGTTCGATTGTGATGTGGTACGAACAAGCCAAGCTTGGGTACTACTCTTTCAAGCCTGGCAAAAAGATATCCAGAGACATCGCAGTAACCATACACAGACTTGGTTACAAGTGCTGCTGGGAGGTAATAAATCCAATAGTTAAAGAATGTTATATCTGTGGAACAGATGCAGAGGCACCACTATTGCATTACTTACTGGAATGTGAAGCAATTGAAGCCCTGTGCATCAAACGCAACATTAATCCAACAACAGCGGCTGCATTAGATGCAAATTCCACAGCGACTACTATAATTAGAAAAGCAGTTGAATAATGGGACACACTAGTGAGCACTGTGCATCAACATCCGCCACCAAGATATGTTATCAAAGCCAGACTAAAACCAGTGCGCTAAAACAGTTGCGAAAAAGAAACAAGGGAAAATAAGGAAACCCCACATCCATTTAAAACTTTGACCCAAATGACACAGTAACAAGGTTATCACGAATAACCGAACTCAATTACATGCTACATGACATTTAGTGGACATTTCACTATAGCCCGCGCTACATGGACATTTCACTATAGCCCGTGCTACATGGACATTTCACTATAGCCCGTGCCACATGGACATTTCACTATAGCCCGTGCTACATGGACATTTCACTATAGCCCGTGCCACATGGACATTTCACTATAGCCCGCGCTACATGGACATTTCACTATAGCCCGTGCCACATGGACATTTCACTATAGCCCGTGCTACATGGACATTTCACTATAGCCCGTGCCACATGGACATTTCACTATAGCCCGCGCTACATGGACATTTCACTATAGCCCGTGCTACATGGACATTTCACTATAGCCCGCGCTACATGGACATTTCACTATAGCCCGTGCTACATGGACATTTCGTTCTGAGTAGCTAAATCTAAAACAACAACAACAACAACCACCTCGCTCCCACCACAACAACCACCTCGCTCCCACCACAACAACCACCTCGCTCCCACCACAACAACCACCTCGCTCCCACCACAACAACCACCTCGCTCCCACCACAACAACCACCTCGCTCCCACCACAACAACCACCTCGCTCCCACCACAACAACCACCTCGCTCCCACCACAACAACCACCTCGCTCCCACCACAACAACCACCTCGCTCCCACCACAACAACCACCTCGCTCCCACCACAACAACCACCTCGCTCCCACCACAACAACCACCTCGCTCCAACAACAACAACCACCTCGCTCCCACCACAACAACCACCTCGCTCCCACCACAACAACCACCTCGCTCCCACCACAATCGTACAGGGCGGACCGAAACGTCCTCGTCTCCTCGTCTTCTGGCGTGTGGTTTAATCTTCATATCATTCAATCCATCCATGTGTCTGTTCATCTATCCATCTATCAGTCTACTAATTTATTCATTATCTATTCATTCTCTCTCTGTCTCTATTTATACCTCTGCCTCTCAGTCTCTGCCTCTTTCTCAATCTATCGCTCTGTGTCTCTATTACTACTTCTGTGTCTGATTGTCTCGTTGTCTGTCTCTATTTCTGTCAAAATAGACAGACTGTCATTCTCTCTTATACAATAGGTGTAGTTGTCTACTGTATGGGTGAGAGCAGCTCAGTGGTGCGGAACACTAACAAAACAAGACTAGTTACCACTTACACTGATAAGGGGTAAGATAAACCTGCTTGAGAAACCTATGATGCTGTGTAAGACTCCTCCTCTGTCTTATGCGAGTACCGGCCAATTATCGACAGCAGGAAGTTTATGTTTATTCCCCGAGATCAGTGAATAACGCTGCATATTACTAGAAGAAAAAGTAGTTTTCAATTATTTATCTTGAAAATGTCTATTTGTTCCTGATGGGGAGTGCTGGAAATCGTCGAGGGGTTCTGAATGCGATCCTGGCACGTTGTTCCCTTTTAAATGCAGGCGACCCCCGACGAACCTATGATCATCCCATACCCCAGACCAGCCCCTATGTCAACTTGGTTGAGACTAGCCCATAGCATATGATCTTCAAATTTGAACAGGCAAACAAATTGACAGACATACATTTTCATCTATAGTATATATATATATATATATATATATATATATATATATATATATATATATATATATATATATATATATATATATATATATATATATATATATATATATATATATATATATATATATATATATATATATATATATATATATTGTTAATATGCCGGAAACACCGCAAATTTTATACAAGAAAATGAGCTGAGCACTTTCGTCCTTCCTGGGGAAGTGATCTGAAAATATACATGAGAAAAAATTGAGCAAATCATAAGACTCACCAATAAGCCAATAGCTGGAAACTTGCCCAAAATAATGAACTTGAGAAGATATGTATATGAGAACAATTTGGACAAAAATATAAAAAAAAACAATTATTGAAATGATACACGAAACAGACCACAAAAATTAACCCAGTCAGTAAATAAATATACGAACCAAAATTACGAGGCAATATACAAAAATTTAATACTGGAAACCAATTAGGCAAAGGAAGGAAGACACAATCTTCTTGCGTAAATTGTCCTCCGACCCACGAATTGGTAACGGGGGAAGGGAAGAGGAGGAATATACACAACAAGTGACACATGCACACCTCAAAACCTCATCAAAATATACAATTCAGCCTTCCAATCCACCACTACACGCTATCTCAGAAAAATATCAACTCAAATCACACTATATTACAGCAAAGCTACACCGCAATCCATCACAACCACTCACCATGATGATCCAAGACAACACCCAGTATACCATGATGACCCAACACAACACCCAGTACACCATAATGACCCAACACAACACCCAGTACACCATGATGACCCAACACAACACCCAGTACACCATGATGACCCAACACAACACCCAGTACACCATAATGACCCAACACAACACCCAGTACACCATGATGACCCAACACAACACCCAGTACACCATGATGACCCAACACAACACCCAGTACACCATGATGACCCAACACAACACCCAGTACACCATGATGACCCAACACAACACCCAGTACACCATAATGATCCAACACAACACCCAGTACACCATAATGACCCAACACAACACCCAGTACACCATGATGATCCAACACAACACCCAGTACACCATGATGACCCAACACAACACCCAGTACACCATAATGACCCAACACAACACCCAGTACACCATGATGATCCAACACAACACCCAGTACACCATGATGACCCAACACAACACCCAGTACACCATAATGACCCAACACAACACCCAGTACACCATGATGACCCAACACAACACCCAGTACACCATGATGATCCAACACAACACCCAGTACACCTTGATGATCCAACACAACTTCCAGTACACCATTATGACCCAACACAACTCCCAGTACACCTGTGTAAGTTAACATAACTTTAATCCAACACATAATCACCTTAATCACAGTATAACATTAAAAATGGATTAACGATCAATGTATTAATCGGACCAACTGCCACCACGTTACCGTCATATTGACGCAATATTCCAAAACATTTCGCTTGATTACTTGCAGAGACAATTGAGTATCAAATTGCGCAGTGCAACATTCAAATGAAAATATATTTAAGTGCATGTGAGCTATGAATCTGGGAGTAATTAAAACTCTCTATTATAAACCAACAGGGTCACTGTATCATAAACCAGCAGTGTCACTGTATCATAAGCCAGCAGTGTCACTGTATCATAAACCAGCAGTGGCACTGTATCATAAGCCAGCAGTGTCACTGTATCATAAGCCAACAGTGTCACTGTATCATAAACCAGCAGGGTCACTGTATCATAAACCAGCAGTGTTAATGTATCATAAGCCAGCAGTGTCACTGTATCATAAGCCAGCAGTGCCACTGTATCATAAGCCAGCAGTGTCACTGTATCATAAACCAACAGTGCCACTGTATCATAAACCAACAGTGTCACTGTATCATAAGCCAGCAGTGCCACTGTATCATAAGCCAGCAGTGTCACTGTATCATAAGCCAGCAGTGCCACTGTATCATAAGCCAGCAGTGTCACTGTATCATAAGCCAGCAGAGTTAATGTATCATAAGCCAGCAGTGCCACTGTATCATAAGCCAGCAGTGTCACTGTATCATAAACCAGCAGTGTCACTGTATCATTAGCCAGCAGTGTTAATGTATCATAAGCCAGCAGAGTTAATGTATCATAAGCCAGCAGTGCCACTGTATCATAAGCCAGCAGTGTCACTGTATCATAAGCCAGCAGTGTCACTGTATCATAAACCAGCAGTGTCACTATCATAAACCAGAAGTGTCACTGTATCATAAACCAGCAGAGTCACTGTATCATAAGCCGGCATAGTCACTGTATCATAAACCAACAATGCCACTCTATCATAAGCCATCATGGTCACTATCATAAGCCAGCAGTGTCACTGAATCATAAGCCAGCAGAGTTAATGTATCATAAGCCAGGAGTGTCACTGTATCATAAGCCAGCAGAGTCACTGTATCATAAGGCGGCATAGTCACTGTATCATAAACCAACAATGCCACTCTATCATAAGCCAACATGGTCACTATCATAAGCCAGCAGATGACATGTATGTCTCTGAAGCACATAAGCGGATCCCTAAACTATGAGATGACAAGTTAGTGTGAGGATCGGAGACACCAATGATGACCCAGAGGTCGGCACAGGGTATTATGACCCAGACAACGACATGGTGATTACCACACCTCTTACTTCCTCCGGGACACGACGCTGGGTACTATTACACTAAGACCCGGATATGATAACTAACCCGAAGCTGATTCCTACGACCGATACCTCATCAATTGAGAACGGCGACTACGATGACCGCGCCTATTAAAGTTATCTCACACTGTGATTTCTACTTTGATAATTACTTACAATCTCTACGGCACTGGCGTGCATATTGCAAATACGATGTTTCTTTTGGACAAACCTGACACATTTCTCCGTAATGATACCGAAAAACTCCTCCCATAAACCACAGTCGATCGATTTGTAACGGGTTTAGAATAGAACGCGAGGAGAAAACAGTTGACGGTATAGGAAATATTACATTCACATGGCCAGGCTCTTCCCGGAGCTTCTAAACTAATGTTCTATTATCAGAATACCATAAATATTCGCATTTTTATGTTGTACGAAAATTACTATGCTGTGAAAAAGCCGATGCCGTGTTGCGTGTTGTAATTTGCTATAACTCTGGAGCACTGTATTGTCGGCCACAGTCCTCCATTACCCCTGTCCGGGAACACTTTCTTATGGTACATTTATTGCGTGGCTAAATAAGAATATATATATATATATGTATATATATATATATATATATATATATATATATATATATATATATATATATATATATATATATATATATATATATATATATATACATATATATATATATATATATATATATATATATATATATATATATATATATATATATATATATATATATATATATATATATATATATGGGACCGAAAAAGTAAGATTAATAATTCTAACACGAATTTTCTCAATATTTCTTATGTTTCTTTTTATTGTCGATGGTAATTGAAAAATCATTTCTCCAAAATTCATTTTTATTTCTAGTCTGACGTGACACTTGAACGCGTTTCGTAAAAAAATTATTACATTTTGAAAACTTTAGTTTACACACACACTACTATAACCTGCAAACACTAAACAGAGTTTAAACAGCTTTCATTTTATACCTGCATTTGGGTGAGGCGATATGTTACAACAGTTTTGGATGAGGTGAAAACAAACTTTCAACACAAGACAGAACACGAAACAATGGGTATAATATTGGGTAAGTTAAAAGAAAGAATGAAAGTAACTGCAAAGGGCCTATTGGCCCATATTTCTTGATGCTTCTATATTGGTGCGGAGTCTTGAAGTGCATAGAATATTGTTGTGCATTAATTGGCTGTTGATTGCTGGTGTTGACTTCTTAATGTGTAATGCCTCGCAGATATCATGCCACCTGCTATCGCTGTATCTATCGATGATTTCCGTGATTTTTGTTAAGACTTCTCTGGTGATGGTCTGGTTGTGGGAAGAGATTATATGTTCCTTAATGGAGCCCTGTTGCTTATGCATCGTTAATCGCTTGGAAAGAGATGTTGTTGTCTTGCCTATATACTGAGTTCTTTGAGGCTTACAGTCCCCAAGTGGGCCTTTGAAGGTATATGCGACATTGGTCTCTTTTAAAGCGTTCTGCTTTGTGTCTGGAGAGTTTCTCATGAGTAGGTTTGCCGTTTTCTTGGTTTTATAGTAAATCGTCAATTGTATCTTCTGATTTTTGTCTGTAGGGATAACGTTTCTATTAACAATATCTTTCAGGACCCTTTCCTCCGTTTTATGAGCTGTGGAAAAGAAGTTCTTGTAAAATAGTCTAATAGGGGGTATAGGTGTTGTGTTAGTTGTCTCTTCAGAGGTTGCATGGCATTTCACCTTCCTTCTTATGATGTCTTCAACGAAACCATTGGAGAAGCCGTTGTTGACTAGGACCTGCCTTACCCTACAGAGTTCTTCATCAATTTGCTTCCATCCTGAGCTGTGGGTGAGAGAACGGTCGACATAAGCGTTAACAACACTCCTCTTGTACCTGTCTGGGAAGTCACTGTTGGCATTGAGGCACATTCTTATGTTTGTTTCCTTAGTGTAGACTGCAGTGTGGAAACCTCCGCTCCTTTCCATGACTGTTACATCTAGAAAGGGAAGCTTCCCATCCTTCTCCATCTCGTAAGTGAAAGGTAACACACAATTCCGCTCAAATGCCTCCTTCAGCTCCTGCAGATGTCTGACATCAGGTACCTGTGTAAAAATGTCGTCAACATACCTGCAGTATATGGCCGGTTTCAAGTTCAGGTCGACTAAGACCTTTTGCTCGATGGTACCCATGTAGAAGTTCGCAAACAGGACACCTAGGGAAGAACCCGTGGCGACCCCATCTACTTGCTTATACATGTGCCCATCCGGGCTCAAGAAGGGTGCCTCTTTAGTACAAGCTTGGAGCAGTTTCCTTAGAATGTTTTCTGGTATGTCAAGAGGAGAACAGGCCGGATCATGATGCACTCTGTCCGCTATCATCCCGATTGTTTCATCCACAGGTGCGTTGGTGAACAGTGATTCTACGTCCAACGAGGCTCTTATCCCTGTGGCCCGTGTTCCCCGAAGTAAGTCAACAAATTCCTTTGAAGACTTTAGGCTGAAGGCGCAAGGAACATAAGAAGTCAACAAGCCGTTGAGTCGTTTCGCCAGTCTGTACGTGGGTGTGGGTATCTGGCTGATGATTGGCCATATTTAATAATATATGTCTACAGGAAAGACTGCTACCAATATATATATATATATATATATATATATATATATATATATATATATATATATATATATATATATATATATATATATATATATATATTTATATATATATATGCGGAAAATCCACAGAGAAATATGAAATCAGGTGAACGTTTCGGCTTTGTTAAAGCCTTTGTCAACACCAGACTGACTCAGTCAGTTGAGTCAGTCTGGTGTTGACAAAGGCTTTAACAAAGCCGAAACGTTCACCTCATTTCATATTTCTCTGTGGATTTTCCGCATAAAATGATCAGTGTTTTGTGATCGTCAATTGCATATATATATATATATATATATATATATGTCGTACCTAGTAGCCAGAACGCACTTCTCAGCCTACTACACAAGGCCCGATTTGCCTAATAAGCCAAGTTTTCATGAATTAATGGTTTTTCGACTACCTAACCTACCTAACCTAACCTAACCTAACTTTTTCGGCTACCTAACCTAACCTAACCTATAAAGATAGGTTAGGTTAGGTTATTTAGGGTTGGTTAGGTTCTGTCATATATCTACGCTGATTTTAATTCCAATAAAAAAAATTGACCTCATACATATTGAAATGGGTACCTTTATCATTTCGTAAGAAAAAAATTAGAGAAAATAAAAAATTGACCTCATACATAATGAAATGGTTAGCTTTATCATTTCATAAGAAAAAAATTTGAGAAAATATATTAATTCAGGAAAATTTTTCTTATTAGGCAAATCGAGCCTTGCATAGTAGGCCGAGTACGACGTTCTGGCTACTATAGGTACAACATATATATATATATATATATATATATATATATATATATATATATATATATATATATATATATATATATTATATATATGACATTGTCAGACCTCGGAGGAAGAATTGAAACAGGAATTTCCTTAAGTACTTTCGTATATTAATACATCTTCAGGAGTCCTTCTGAAGATGTATTAATATACGAAAGTACTTAAGGAAATTCCTGTTTCAATTCTTCCTCCGTGGTCTGACACTGTCATATATAATATATATATATATAGGAAGGGAGTACCACCTCTAGCTGGAAGAAGGGGGACCCATAGCCTCGGAGGAAACCACGCATAACGCATTAGAGGGAATGTTTAGATCCCCTCCAATACAGTTTCTGTGTGCTTTTCTCCTACCACCCCCTTCCTTAAATATTTTTTGTGCTTTATTATGCATTTGATGGTTACAAGATATACATGGGTTGATACAAAAATAATAATGCAAAAAGGTGCTTAAAGCTGGTTATGGATCTCTTGAAAAACACAACAATGGGAAACATTGATGAATGTCACAGACGGGTTCGATCATTGTTGCAAGTCAAACACTTCTTCGAATTCCTCTGAAGTTGGACTAGTGCCCAAGACGCAACATGCATTTCCCCTCTGAATCGCAACACTGAGGCGCTGGAACAAGAAACTTTTTGCTCTCTGGTCTTTTGTAGCGCTGATCAATTTGTCCCCCAATTCCTTAAGGAACTTCAATGCACATTTTCCCCACGAACCGAGGGTCTCAGAGCCGATCGGAACAAAGCTGTAGCAGTGTGCTAGACCTCTGTATTTAATAATTTTCTGCGATTCCCTGAAAGAAGCAGCACCACCGCTTTCACGTGTGCTGTAGTGGAGGTAGGTACTGGCCAGTGTGGCAGCGCACGTGTAGTCCCATACCACTTGCTTACCATCCTTCCAAGGTAGCAAGGTGACCCCATCAGGGCGCTTCTGAGGGTCGTTAGGTCTGGATAAGTGTGGTTCTCTTTGTGCCGGGCAGCGGGCTGTGGCGAGGCTCCTCTTGATGATGTCGTTGACTTCTTCATGTCTTGCAATTTTACCCTGTGATTTACGACATACCAGACCATGACGACCATATTGGTCTGCCATCGCAGTTCCGCAGATGCACCTATGTTCGGTGAGGATGGGGGCGGCAAGGCGAAGGGCAATTCCAATCCGGAGAGCGTCATGACTGAGGCGAGTTCCCAGGGCTGCATTGGGCACAGCAAATAAAAAATCCCCGGCGTGGGGTGCTGTTACCGCTAGGAGGCGGGCTTTGTTTTCAGCATCAGCGTTGTCAATCATTGCTGTGACAGTCTTTTCCATTATGGGGCTATCCCAGTGGGCCTGCTTGTGGTCTTTTGGGACTTGTGGTCGGGGTTGAGGGTGTGCAATGGTGTCCCATTGTCTGGCTGCTTCGATGAACGTTTGATCATGAGTTCCCGCTGTCTCTCTCATACGCTCTGGTAGGATCTGCCCTACCAATTCGTTGGCTGCTGTACATGAGGATAAGAATGCTGGAAGTGCTACCTCAGTTGCCTTTCGTATGCCTATCCCCCCAAATCTCACTGGTAGTGTTGCTTGGTCATCACATCACTTGGTCATATATATGATATATATATATATATATTTATATATATATGTATATATATATATATATATATATATATATATATATATATATATATATATATATATGTGTGTGTGTGTGTGTGTGTGTCTATAACCTGACACTGTCATATATATATATATATATATATATATATATATATATATATATATATATATATATATATATATATATATGTCGTACCTAGTAGCCAGAACGCACTTCTCAGCCTACTATGCAAGGCCCGATTTGCCTAATAAGCCAAGTTTTCTTGAATTAATGTTTTTTCGACGACCTAACCTACCTAACCTAACCTAACCTAACTTTTTCGGCTACCTAACCTAACCTAACCTATAAAGATAGGTTAGGTTAGGTTAGGTAGGGTTGGTTAGGTTCGGTCATATATCTACATTAATTTTAACTACAATAAAAAAAATTGACCTCATACATAATGAAATGGGTAGCTTTATCATTTCAAAAGAAAAAAATTAGAGAAAATATATTAATTCAGGAAAACTTGGCTTATTAGGCAAATCGGGCCTTGCATAGTAGGCTGAGAAGTGCGTTCTGGCTACTAGGTACGACATATATATATATGTCGTACCTAGTAGCCAGAACGCACTTTTCGGCCTACTATGCAAGGCCCGATTTGCCTAATAAGCCAAGTTTTCCTGAATTAATATATTTTCTCTAATTTTTTTCTTATGAAATGATAAAGCTAACCATTTCATTATGTATGAGGTCAATTTTTTTTTATTGGAGTTAAAATTAACGTAGATATATGACCGAAACTAACCAACCCTACCTAACCTAACCTAACCTATCTTTATAAGGTAAGTTAGGTTAGGTAGCCGAAAAAGTTAGGTTAGGTTAGGTTAGGTTAGGTAGGTTAGGTAGTCGAAAAACAATTAATTCATGAAAACTTGGCTTATTAGGCAAATCGGGCCTTGCATAGTAGGCTGAGAAGTGCGTTCTGGCTACTAGGTACGACATTTATATATATATATATATATATATATATATATATATATATATATATATATATATATATATATATATATATATATGTCGTACCTAGTAGCCAGAACTCACTTCTCAGCCTACTATGCAAGGCCTGATTTGCCTAATAAGCCTAGTTTTCATGAATTAATGTTTTTTCGACAACCTAACCTACCTAACCTAACCTAACCTAACGTTTTCGGCTACCTAACCTAACCTAACCTATAGAGATAGGTTAGGTTAGGTTAGGTAGGGTTGGTTAGGTTCGGTCATATATCTACGTTAATTTTAACTCCAATAAAAAAAAAATTGACCTCATACATAATGAAATGGGTAGCTTTATCATTTCATAAGAAAAAAATTAGAGAAAATATATTAATTCAGTAAAACTTGGCTTATTAGGCAAATCGGGCCTCGCATAGTAGGCTGAGAAGTGAGTTCTGGCTACTAGATACGACATATATATATATATATATATATATATATATATATATATATATATATATATATATATATATATATATATATATATATATATATATATATATATATATATATATATATAACGTTTGTTGTTTGATGACACATTGGAGGAACAAGCTGATCCAACTGCTACTAACATACTAAGTATGCCGGGTGCAATCGCCTGTATTACATCACCTCTGTAAACATAAGACATCATTATCTAGACGGACAGTACACTGGGTGCCCTCAGGATAACACCCTTCCATCGGGAAATTGACATTGTAAATTGTATCAACAACCTAGATGGCGTTGCTCTCGATACGCCACCCATCAGCGGTTACCATCATCGACCTCTTCTTCTGACTGAGGCAGGAAACTGGAGCTTTCCACCGGTACCACGCCACCACCAACAGTTGGCGTTGTCTGCGTAGCATCCAATACCGGGGAGTCGGAGTGCAGACCCATAGATGGCGCTGAAATCGCCACTAAGTCAATGATGTCGATACCGTAACACTGGTACAGTGGAATAGGCTACAGGCTAGCCAATGGCAGATAGTAAGAGCACAGACGAAGGACTTCCTGAATCCAGAGGTGCCACTATCTGACTGAAACACGATTCCTGATAAGTGGCCTCTCGTTTGTCTTGGGGCCAAACGTACAAGAAGAGATGAAAAGACAACAAACTACAGGAAGAGTTAAATGATCTCTGGGAATTCTTGTCTAAACAAGGATGTCCGGACACGAGTCTCAGGGAACTGGTAAGGAAAGTGGCGCTAAGGGAAAGACAGTTGTTTATTCGAAAGGAAAAGCGAACGTAACAACATGAATAGACTAATTATATCAACATTGTGTGTATTAACCTAGTTGTGCTTGCTGGGGTTGAGCTCTGCTCTTTCGGCCTCGCCTCTCAACTGTCAATCAATCATCTGTTACTAACTCCTAACTAATTTTTTTTCTACACACACACAAACACACACATCCAGGAAACAGCCCGTAACAGCTGTATATTTCCCAGGAACCTATTTACTGCAAGGAAACAGGTGCATCAGGGTGAAAGAAACTCTGCCCATTTTGTTTCTGTCATCACTGGGGATCGAACCCGGACCCTAGGATTAAAAGTCCAGAGCGCTGTTCACTCAGCTATCATGACCCAAACCACTGTGCACTTTGGTATAGCTGATACCAATCATTGGTTACCTTGTGATAATTTCGGGGCTCAACGTCCCAGCGGTCCGGTCCTCGACGAGGCCTCCTGGTCGAGGAGGGACGGGAACTAAATATCCCATGGGAACATATTAACAGACATATGCGAAAAGAAGAGTGATCTCTTCGAAGCACTTTTTAATTACTTAAATGATTCATAGTATCCGAATTTGTCAATTATTTTATTATTTACGTTTTTTCGTAAATTTTGAGCAGATTAAACGTTATATTCGATTTATTTTCCTCTTAACCTAAATTTTCCTAAAAAAATTAAGCCAACACCTAGCCCGATGTAAAGGATGAATTATATAAAGACCAAATGCAAAACTTTTGGGGGAAAAAAAATAATGGTTTTTAAACTCTGCTCATAAAAAATACACACAAATAAGAACTAATAATTCCTTTAAACAAAACACGTTAAACACAGTGTAATGTCTCACAAATAAAAATTACCTTCTTTTACTATAATCATGTGAACTATTTCTAATTAATACGTACAAAAGATTGTTCATATCTTACGGACACACTGAGAACTTAATACCTGCCCCGTCAACATACTGTCCTTACTGTACGTACCCTTCGTACCTTCCTCAACCACGTTCCCGTCCATGTGTTGGAACACCCGTCCCAGGAATGATCACACATGTGCTGTCGTCACCCAGTTATCTTGCCGTACTAAACGGACACCACCTCACACCTCAAACTGTGTAGGCGAGGCAGCACATTCGCGACACTTATAGCAGTAAAAGTGGTGCCAGACAACTCATTATTTCCAGAGTATATTTAGTAAGAGATCAGCATTGTAACCAACCCTAATAGCTGCTGTTGAAACCAATGAGAACAGCGGACTGCATTCATAATAAAATTTGAAATCTAGATTCAGAGCTTTGTTTACCAATGAAACTATGCCTATGGGTCTATTATGTAGACAGACATTACAGGCACCATGTAAAGGTTCCTTGAAAACTTCGAAGATGAAGGACTATCTTAAGAGAGTTCACTCTGACAAGAACAAATTTCTATGATTATTTGGATGGTGTACAGAGGACACTGAAAGAAAAATAGCAAATATTTTTTTTTCTTTAAACTGATGTCAATGTTGATAATAAAGGTGGACCGAAGATGCATCATACAACATTTCCCTCAAAACATTAAAGAAAATTCTATACACAAATGGTAAAGAAATCATATTTTCATCAATTACAGAGGCGAATGAAACAGTTACGAAGAAAAGCTATCATACAATCCAAAAATACCTGCCACCAAGGGCAACGACGAGTCAACACGATGGCCATTGGATTGGAAAAAGAAACTTTGGCATCTGAAGTTCAAAGTTACAAGTTTTCTCCCTACAACTTCACGAGTTAACTTTTGGCCGCTCAAATATTCTCATGGCTTATGTGATGTATTAAATCCGGAGTCAAAGAGGAATTGTTGACAAATTTTAGTCTGCCAAGAATTTTAAAACTGACGAAAAACGTGAGACAATTTTTATGTATTTGGATAAGCTTCTGGAGATCAATATACCCCCTCAGCACTATTTCTGCCTTGGCTGCTGATGGTGCAGTAGTAAGGGTCGCCTGTCACAGTGGCTGCTGATGGTGCAGTAGTAAGGGTCGCCTGTCACAGTGGCTGCTGATGGTGCAGTAGTAAGGGTCGACCATCACAGTGGCTGCTGATGGTGCAGTAGTAAGGGTCGCCTGTCACAGTGGCTGCTGATGGTGCAGTAGTAAGGGTCGCCTGTCACAGTGGCTACTGATGGTACACTAACAATGGTCGACCATCACAGTGGCTACTGATGGTACACTAACAATGGTCGACCATCACAGTGGCTACTGATGGTACACTAACAATGGTCGACCATCACAGTGGCTACTGATGGTACACAAACAATGGTCGACCATCACAGTGGCTACTGATGGTACACTAACAATGGTCGACCATCACAGTGGCTACTGATGGTACACTAACAATGGTCGACCATCACAGTGGCTACTGATGGTACACTAACAATGGTCGACCATCACAGTGGCTACTGATGGTACACTAACAATGGTCGACCATCACAGTGGCTACTGATGGTACACTAACAATGGTCGACCATCACAGTGGCTACTGATGGTACACTAACAATGGTCGACCGTCACAGTGGCTACTAATGGTACACTAACAATGGTCGACCATCACAGTGGCCACTGATGGTACACAAGCAATGGTCGACCATCACAGTGGCCACTGATGGTACACTAACAATGGTCGACCGTCACAGTGGCTACTAATGGTACACTAACAATGGTCGATCATCACAGTGGCCACTGATGGTACACTAACAATGGTCGACCATCACAGTGGCCACTGATGGTACACTAACAATGGTCGACCATCACAGTGGCCACTGATGGTACACTAACAATGGTCGACCATCACAGTGGCCACTGATGGTACACTAGCCAGATGTAAACACATGACTGTGAGAAGAGCTAGAGAAATGTATGATTACCACATGGGCTGGACGGTAGAGTGACGGTCTCGTTTCATGCGGGTCGGCGTTCAAACCCCGACCGTCCAAGTGGTTGGTCACCATTCCTTTCCCCCGTCTCATCCTTATCCTTATCCTTACCTCTTCCCAGTGCCATATAGTCGTGATGACTTCGCGCTTTCTCCTGATAGCCCTCTCAGAACTCCTACAGGCAGACTCAAAATTTAATGAAGTACATAAAGGTCTACACGGATTTTCTTTTTTTTTTACATTTATTCAGGCTAGGACAAATCTAGTAGGCTTCTAAGTAAAAAAAAGGCCTATTTAAAGGTTCATAGGCTGGAGAAGATTTTCTGTATTTTACTGACTTTAGGCGGTTGGAGGAGAAGGAAAATATTTCAGACGTTAAACCAGAGATATACACATCATACCCAGACAAACAGACTTTATGAAAGTCTCTTTCTAATGAAAGTGACCAGACTAATGCAAGTGACCAGACTAATGAAAGACTTTTAGGTACGCCTTCAAGACTCTTAAAGGAAGGCTTTAAAGACTCTTTGAGGTACACCTTGAAGACCTGGAGAAAAGTGCCGTGTGTGATTGGATGGCTACATCGTGTGAACTGGAAATAATGACACCAAACATAACTTCGCAATTGCAGATAGACCTCGCTGACATGACTCGTGATCTCGAACCAAAATCATTGTTCAGAAGTAAATTGCTGAAGTGACTGTTGGAGAAATGAAAATACTGTGGCTAAATATCACGTTTATGTGCAGATACTGAAACGATTTTCATTGCTTTACGAAGCTCGTACGTGGCTGTAGCACGTACATGACTGTAGCACGTACATGACTGTTGCACGTTCGTGGCTGTAGCACGTAAGAGGCTGTTGCACGTCTGTGGCTGAAGCCCGTCCGTGACTGAAGCCAGTCAGTGGTTGAAGCCCGTCCGAGGCTGAAGCCCGTCCGTGACTGAAGCCAGTCAGTGGTTGAAGCCCGTCCGTGGCTGAAGCCCGTCCGTGGCAGAAGCCCGACCGTGCTGATGCACGTCCGTGGCTAAAGCACGTCCGTGGCTGAAGCCCGTCTGTGACTGAAGCCCGTCCATGGCGGAAGCCCGTCCATGGCGGAAGCCCGTCCGTGGCTGAGGCCTGTCCGTAGCAGAAGCCCGTCCGTGGCTGAAGCACGTTCGTACCTGAAGCCGGTCCATGGGTGAAGCCCGACCGTGGCTGAAGCACGTCCGTGATTGAAGCACGTTCGTGGCTGAAGCTGGTCCGTGGGTGAAGCCCGTCCGTGGGTAAAACACGTCCTTGGCTTAAGCTCGTCTGTGGCTTAAGTTCGTCTGTGGCTGAAGCCCGTCCGTGACTGAAGCCCGTCCGTGGCTGAAGCCCGTCCGTGTCTGATGCACGTCCGTGGCTGAAGCACGTCCGTGGCTGAAGCCCGCCCGTGGCTGAAGCCCGTCCATGGTTGAAGCCCGTCCGTGGCTTAAGCCCCTCCGTGACTGAAGCACGTCCGTGACTGTAGCCTGTCCGTGACTGAAGCCCGTCCGCGACTGAAGCCCGTCCGTGACTGAAGGCCATCCGTGACTGAAGCCCGTCCGTAGCTGAAGCCCGTACGTGGCTGAAGCTGGTGTTAGCCAGGCTAATACATGTCTAACGAAGGAGAGAAGTGATCCCTGGAGGAGCTTGGCGACTAACGACTATAAACCTTACGACTCTCCTGCCACACACCAGTGGCCTTGTGGGCGCTAACCCCTTCCATCCCTTCCATTAATGATATCACCCCTTCCATCCCTTCCATTAATGATATCAACCCTTCCATTCCTTCCATTAATGATATCAACCCTTCCATCCCTTCCATTAATGATATCAACCCTTCCATCCCTTCCATTAATGATATCAACCCTTCCATCCCTTCCATTAATGATATCAACCCTTCCATCCCTTCCATTAACGATATCAACCCTTCCATCCCTTCCATTAACGATATCAACCCTTCCATCCCTTCCATTAATGATATCACCCCTTCCATTCCTTCCATTAATGATATCAACCCTTCCATCCCTTCCATTAATGATATCAACCCTTCCATCCCTTCCATTAACGATATCAACCCTTCCATCCCTTCCATTAACGATATCAACCCTTCCATCCCTTCCATTAACGATATCAACCCTTCCATCCCTTCCATTAATGATATCACCCCTTCCATTCCTTCCATTAATGATATCAACCCTTCCATCCCTTCCATTAATGATATCAACCCTTCCATCCCTTCCATTAACGATATCAACCCTTCCATCCCTTCCATTAACGATATCAACCCTTCCATCCCTTCCATTAATGATATCACCCCTTCCATTCCTTCCATTAATGATATCAACCCTTCCATCCCTTCCATTAATGATATCAACCCTTCCATCCCTTCCATTAACGATATCAACCCTTCCATCCCTTCCATTAACGATATCAACCCTTCTATCTTTTCCATTAATGATGTCACCCTTTCCATTAATGATATCAATTGTCTCAGTTAAGAAAGGTGTGTTAAATCTTGAAATTATCAAATTTCATTATTTACTTATTTTTTTTATTTTACTCTAATTATTAGTATTATTCTCATTTTATTATTATTATTATTATTATTATTATTATTATTATTATTATTATTATTATTATTATTATCACCCATAAATCAGACTAACGTGATATATCAATGAGATTATCCACCAGGGCTGTAAGGTGGACGCCAACCTACGACACAACCGAATTTCGAATGAAATCAGAGGCAGTCTAGGGGCCCCTACTGAATTCAGTCCAAGTGTTTACGTATGACCCGAGTGCTGGTGGGTCATACGTAAAAATTTGGACTGACTTCACTAGGGGCCTCCAGACTTACTGTGATTTCGGTAGAAATCCGGTTGTATGACTTTAACAAGCTTCGGTGATACAGTGGTAGAGTATACGACTTGGCAATGCTGGGGTCGAAGGTTCGCCCCCTCCTCAAAGCCCTGGTGGATTTTCTCATTATTATTATTATTCACACACAAAAAAACACTTTTAACGTCATGAATCGAAAATGTTTCAGTTGGAACTCTGAGGATTCGAACCTGCACACTAGGTTCTCCCAAGAACATAAAAATCAAGGAAACTGCAGAAGGCCTATGGGCGCCATACACTGCATCACGACACACTGCAGAAGGCCTATGGGCGCCATACACTGCATCACGACACACTTAAGAAGGCCTATGGGCGCCATACACTGCATCACGACACACTTAAGAGGTAAAGTAACCTGAGCTTCAAGCGAATCCTCTTGCGAGTCCTGAGGTATCCAGCTGATACCAAATCAAAGTTTCACTCAAACACACACCCCTTGAAGACTCTTTAAAGTACGCCCTTAAGACTCTTTAAGGTACACCTTGAAGACGTAATACTCTCATTATTCCATCTGTCTTATGCACTCTGGGGTGATAAAGGGGCTCCAACCACTCATCTCTCACTTCAAATGCAGAAAGAAATCGCGTTAATGATTCACTGTATGTTTTGTTACCTGACGAGAAACGTTCAAACTTCGACAAGCCACCTTTAACGTCCGTTGCTGCGTCAAAACAAACTTCGACAAGCCACCTATAACGTCCGTTGCTGCGTCAAAACAAACTTCGACAAGCCACCTATAACGTCCGTTGCTGCGTCAAAACAAACTTCGACAAGCCACCTATAACGTCCGTTGCTGCGTCAAAACAAACTTCGACAAGCCACCTATAACGTCCGTTGCTGCGTCAAAACAAACTTCGACAAGCCACCTATAACGTCCGTTGCTGCGTCAAAACAAACTTCGACAAGCCACCTATAACGTCCGTTGCTGCGTCAAAACAAACTTCGACAAGCCACCTATAACGTCCGTTGCTGCGTCAAAACAAACTTCGACAAGCCACCTATAACGTCCGTTGCTGCGTCAAAACAAACTTCGACAAGCCACCTATAACGTCCGTTGCTGCGGCAAAACAAACTTCGACAAGCCACCTTTAACGTCCGTTGCTGCGTCAAAACAAACTTCGACAAGCCACCTATAACGTCCGATGCTGCGTCAAAACAAACTTCGACAAGCCACCTATAACGTCCGTTGCTGCGTCAAAACAAACTTCGACAAGCCACCTATAACGTCCGATGCTGCTTCAAAACAAACTTCGACAAGCCACCTATAACGTCCGATGCTGCGTCAAAACAAACTTCGACAAGCCACCTATAACGTCCGATGCTGCGTCAAAACAAACTTCGACAAGCCACCTTTAACGTCCGATGCTGCGTCAAAACAAACTTCGACAAGCCACCTATAACGTCCGATGCTGCGTCAAAACAAACTTCGACAAGCCACCTTTAACGTCCGATGCTGCGTCAAAACAAACTTCGACAAGCCACCTTTAACGTCCGTTGCTGCGTCAAAACAATGTGGGGTTATATATTCGCTAGAGCACCATTATTCTAACGCTTTGGTCGACAGCATTTATATACTTCTAAATTTATATACTTCTATGCTAAACCATTAGCAAAGTGGGCATGTTGCAGAGAGCGCAACATCGCAACTGCACAAGCTGAGAACATCGTGCAGTTGTAATCTCACTTATCAAGAGAGACGACAAACTCAGCATAACGTCTCACCAGAGAGACACGACACGTGGTTTATACAAACAATTTGCTAAAACAACTAGGAAAAGAAGATTAATAATAACCAATTATTATAAGTTTTAACCAATTATCAACCCAGAAAGTACACGAAAGAAAGGGTTAAAATTCGATCATTAAAAGAATAGATAAACGTCTATTTCGGAAATTGGCTTGCATATTCCTTTAACACTTTACCAATACAGATAATGGAAGAGAATTCGCCGGAAGTATTCAAACAGGAGGCCGGATAAGAACACGCTAAGGCCGGATAAGAACCGACCACTCCGACGAAAATTCCATGATGTTGTACATCTTAAAGCATCTAAATATTGACGTGTTCCTTCAAATGTCTCGTCACATTAGGAGGGATGCTTGGGTCCGTACCATCCTTAATAGGCAAAACAGTTGCATTTTTTACGGAGTGACAATTTGAGAGAGCGGACTGTACTCGTAGTCTCACAGCCTAATTGTAGCCTCTTCATATTACTCTCTGTTCTAATGTTCCTTTCCCCGTGTTTCCCTTATTCCGTTTTCTTGTCACATTCCTTATTCTTAATTTTGCTTCATATCCCTATCTCCTTCTATCTAGCTCCATCTTCCTTGCTTCATCTCCGTTCCTACCTCTCCTTTATTTCATTTCCTTGGTTCCACCTCCCTTCATACGTCTTTGTAACTCAATCTCATACATAGAGCCTTTATTCTGGCTCTATGTATGTAGCCTCTATCTCTCTAACTCCATCTCCACGCACCTCCTCTTTCTATCTTCCCCCTCCTACCTTCTCCTTCTTTCCACCTCCTGTCCTTCCATCTCCTTGCCTTCTATCTTCGTAACTATCTCTCTCACCCCTAAGTATATATCCATCAACAACACATTTGACTCACAATATTACTACTCTCTCCAATACCACATCTCACTCACACATTCCCTCTCTCTCTCTCTCTCTCTCTCTCTCTCTCTCTCTCTCTCTCTCTTTCTCTCTCTCTCTCTCTCTCTCTCTCTCTCTCTCTCTCTCTCTCTCTCTCTCTCTCTCTCTCTCTCTCTCTCTCTCTCTCTCTCTCTCTCTCTCTCTCTTACTTCACTTCTAACGCCCTAATTTTCCTAGTACCAGTTATAAAACAGAACAGCCTGTTGCTCGTCTAAGGCCGCTCCTGTGTAAGGTCTCCATTGTCTGGCTCACAATGGTCTGATCTCACTTTTACATTGTTATCATGAAGTAGGACAGATGAGGCACAGTTTAATTACCACGTCTTACCTCTAGGGTGATAAAATATGTTTATATAAATATGTATATATATACTTACGACGAGCACGGTGTCTCCAGGCGTTAAAATCCCCCTAGCCGCGATAACTATCCCTCTGGTATGAGGATTTGGATAGGTGAGAAGGAGGTAGGGACGGAGGGAGTGAGAGTTGGAGGGAGGCTAGAAGACTTGGGTAGGTGGGAGGGAGATTAGAAGACTTGGGTAGGTGGGAGGGAGGCTAGAAGACTTGGGTAGGTGGGAGGGAGGCAAGAAGACTTGGATAGGTGGGAGGGAGGCAAGAAGACTTGGGTAGGTGGGAGGGAGGCAAGAAGACTTGGGTAGGTGGGAGGGAGGCAAGAAGACTTGGATAGGTGGGAGGGAGGCAAGAAGACTTGGATTGGTGGGAGGGAGGCCAGAAGACTTGGATAGGTGGGAGGGAGGCCAGAAGACTTGGGTAGGTGGTAGACTGGCCAGAACATTTGGGCAGGTGGGAGGGAGGCCAGAACATTTGGGCAGGTGGGAGGGAGGAGAGGTTTGAGTGCTGGGAGGAAAGAATGTCAAGTTAGTGAAAACGTGCGTGGGAGTGTGAAATAGTGGGTTTTAGGAAGTTAATATGGGAGGGGTGGAAGTGTGGGCGGGAATAACCATGGGAGGGAAAGAATGTCAAACAAACATGTCGAGTAAAACGACGTGAACATAGGACACTGAAAAATAATAAAATTATAACAAATACATTAAAAATAACATTAAAAACTTATACAAAAAAATAGAATATAGCCTGAAAAAATGCACTAAAAATTTATATATGAAAAATATATATTTATGAAAAAATAAACATTAGTAACATCACGGAGAATGTTGAGAATAAATTGCATGGATAATTTTTATAAGTAAGAAAAATATATGAGAGATGGAGATTAATAAGAGCGACGAAAGGGAGAGATGCAACACACGGTGATAAAAAACGTGATAAAAAATATGAGGGGAAGAGGAGCAGGAACGGCAACAATGTCGCGGGATTAATGGTGTCTCGCGCCACTAAGGAAGATGAATTTACTCAACGTGAGAGACGTTCATCATCTCCAGGGTGCCAGCATCCTCACTCCAGGTGTACTCTCCCTCTCACTCCACCTCACTCCAGATGTACTCTCCCTCTCACTCCACCTCCCTCCAGATGTACTCTCCCTCTCACTCCACCTCACTCCAGGTGTACTCTCCCTCTCACTCCACCTCCCTCTTGATGTACTCTCCCTCTCACTCCACCTCCCTCCAGATGTACTCTCCCTCTCACTCCACCTCCCTCCAGATGTACCCACCACCTGTCTCTCCCTCACTACCCTTCCTCTCAGCCTCACTCTGTTTCCCCTTCACTCCACCTGAGGGCGCCTGACAGCTGGGTGGACAGCGCTTCTGATTCGTAGTCTGAGGTTTCGGGTTCGATCCCCGGTGGAGGCAGAAACAAATGGGCAAAATGTTTCTTTCACCCTGATGCCCCTGTTACCTAGCAGTAAATAGGTGCCTGGGAGGTAGACAGCTGCTACGGGCTGCTTCCTGGGGGTGTGTAGCAAAAAGGAGGCCTGGTCGAGGACCGGGCCGCGGGGACGCTAAGTACCGAAATCATCAAATCATCTCAAGATAATCACCTCCCCACACTCTATCTCCCCTCCCTCTACCTCCCTTTCCTTTCCTTCACCTTCTCTCACTCCCTCCCTCCACTTCCCTCCCTCCACCTTTCCTCCCTGCACTATCAATCCCTCCTTCCACCTATAATGTCCCCCGGGGCCAAGACACCATCACCTTTATGTGTCTTGGAGCTGCTCCCACGACGCTGATGACAACACCGCCTCAAGTGCCAGCTGTCACAAGGACATGACCAGGTCACCGACGCCTGAGCCCACCTGTCCACTCTCCACCAGCTGAGCAGACTGTCTCACAGCCCACCTGTCCACTCTCCACCAGCTGAGCAGACTGTCTCACAGCCCACCTGTCCACTCTCCACCAGCTGAGCAGACTGTCTCATAGTTCACCTGTCCACCCTCCACCAGCTGAGCAGACTGTCTCACAGTCCACTTGTCCACTCTCCACCAGCTGAGCAGACTGTCTCACAGTCCACCTGTCCACTCTCCACCAGCTGAGCAGACTGTCTCACAGTCCACCTGTCCACTCTCCACCAGCTGAGCAGACTGTCTCACAGTCCACCTGTCCACTCTCCACCAGCTGAGCAGACTGTCTCACAGTCCACCTGTCCACTCTCCACCAGCTGAGCAGACTGTCTCACAGTCCACCTGTCCACTCTCCACCAGCTGAGCAGACTGTCTCACAGTCCACCTGTCCACTCTCCACCAGCTGAGCAGACTGTCTCACAGTCCACCTGTCCACTCTTCACCAGAAGTCACAATAAGGGGCAGCAAACATGTGTCAGCGAGAGCACTGATAATTGTGACGTAGACGACGTTGGTCACAATATTTATAACCACGTGAGCTAAGTCAATAGCTGGATTCTTGTAGTTATTATCAAGCTTATCCTATATTAGTAAAGCGCGAAAGCTGGATGTCGATTGTAGCCCTCAAGGTGGCTATTGATTGTAGCCCTCAAGGTGGATGTCGATTGTAGCCCTCAAGGTGACTGTCGATTGTAGTCCTCAAGGTGGCTGTCGATTGTAGCCCTCAAGGTGGCTGTCGATTGTAGCCCTCAAGGTGGCTGTCGATTGCAGCTCTCAAGGTGGCTGTCGATTGTAGCCGTCAAGGTGGCTGTCGATTGTAGCCGTCAAAGTCGATGTCGATTGTAGCCGCCAAGGTGGATGTCGATTGTAGCTCTCAAGGTGGCTGTCGATTGTAGCCGCCAAGGTGGATGTCGATTGTAGCTCTCAAGATGGCTGTCGATTGTAGCCGCCAAGGTGGATGTCGATTGTAGCTCTCAAGGTGGCTGTTGATTGTAGCTCTCAAGGTGGCTGTCGATTGTAGCCGTCAAGGTGGATGTCGATTGTAGCTCTCAAGATGGCTGTCGATTGTAGCCGCCAAGGTGGATGTCGATTGTAGTTCTCAAGGTTGCTGTCGATTGTAACACTCAAGGCTACTGTTGATTGTAGCTCTCAAGGTGGTTGTCGATTGTAGCTCTCAAGGTGGCTGTTGATTGTAGCTCTCAAGGTGGCTGTCGATTGTGGCTGTTAAGGGGACTGGCGATTGTAGCTCTCTAGGAGACTGGCGATTGTGGCTCTCAAGGTGGCTGTCGGTTGTAGCTCTCAAGGTGGATGTCGATTGTAGCCCTCATGTAGGCTATTGTTCTCAAGGTGGATGTCGATTGAAGCTCTCAAGGAGGCTGTTGATTGTAGCCCTCAAGGTGGCTGTTGATTGTAGCTCTCAAGGAGGCTGTTGATTGTAGCCCTCAAGGTGGCTGTTGATTGTAGCTCTGAAGGAGGCTGTTGATTGTAGCCCTCAAGGTGGCTGTTGATTGTAGCTCTCAAGGTGAATGTCGATTGTAGCCCTCACGGAGGCTGTTGATTATAGCTCTCAAGAAAACCACTTTTCTCTAACTTTCCTCACGCAGGTCAGAGTGTTGGAAATAATCAACAGTTTTATACATCTCTTGTATTTTTATACAACCTTTGTATTAAACACAAGTAGTTACTAAAATTACTAATAATAGCCATATTGACAGATTCTTCCTAGCCAGAGTGACGACGTGAGGAAGTACAGGCTGAAACAGGAATACTTTCAACATTTAGTTGGATTTAAAATAGAGTCCACTTTATCATTTCCTTTACTAAGAATAATTACTTACTAATAAGTTTATTTTCGTAGCACACGACTGCTTACTGGAACTCCCTTATTAAGTTGATATTAAACGTTCCAGTGGAAATTATTTGAATGTAAAATAATTCCACTTTATATTCCTCATTTAGTTACGTACCTTTAATAAACTGACTTACTCTATGAGGAGTTATATTATCACATAAAAGAATTAAACGTGACATAAATACTCGTCACAATCTCTTCTTTCCTTAGTTAATTCCGATATATATAAAGCCATTTACGCTCGATATACCTATCGAGAGCCGCGCATGCGCAATCAGGAGGAGGAAGAAGACGAGAGAGCATCGCTAGCCACAACGCGAGAGAGACGCCATGAACAACGTGAGAGAGACGCCATGAACAACGTGAGAGAGACGCCATGAACAACGTGAGAGAGACGCCATGAACAACGTGAGAGAGACGCCATGAACAACGTGAGAGAGACGTCATGAACAACGTGAGAGAGACGCCATGAACAACGTGAGAGAGACGCCATGAACAACGTGAGAGAGACACCATTAACAACGTGCCTCAACGCGAGAGAGACACCATTAACAACGTGCCTCTACGCGAGAGAGACGCCATTAACAACGTGCCTCTACGCGAGAGAGACACCATTAACAACGTGCCTCTACGCGAGAGAGACGCCATTAACAACGTGCCTCAACGCGAGAGAGACACCATTAACAACGTGCCTCAACGCGAGAGAGACGCCATTAACAACGTGCCTCTACGCGAGAGAGACGCCATTAACAACGTGCCTCTACGCGAGAGAGACGCCATTAACAACGTGCCTCAACGCGAGAGAGACGCCATGAACAACGTGAGAGAGACGCCATGAACAACGCGAGAGAGACACCATTAACAACGCGAGAGAGACACCATTAACAACGTGCCTCTACGCGAGAGAGACGCCATTAACAACGTACTACAGAACGGATCAACATTTACCTCTCCGACGCCATTACACGGAAGCGTGGGCAACTATCTTGCCATGTTACTGTGTTGCAGAACTCGTACTTAACGACGCATAGTTACGTCATCCTAGCATCAGCGGGTGCCAGAGTTCGTGGAGGTCTACGTCTGCATGCAACACAATTCCGGGCGAGCATAATTCCAGTTCCTACTGATTTTTGTTATAGAAGTGCACTTAGTAACAATTTTCATATGTAGGTTGCACGTTCGTTATGCCACGCTTCAACCAATAAACCAAAGTTAGTTGAACAGAATCTAGACTCTCACTTCTCAATGAGAAATAGTGATATTAACGATAGTCTAGACAATCTTTACATTTAATTTGTCTTTCAGCTTGACTGGGAGCGGCGTGAAGGAGAAGAATTAATTTCATTCCATGTTCTTGCTCGACACCGTGTTGCAACGAGTGTACTGGCGTTGTCGCAACTAATTCAGTCGAACAGCTAATCTGACCTGATTTTCTAGTAGTGTAGTATTAGATATACTAACATCAGTTACATGAATGATTTCCTTCGAAATTGTTATTTACTTGTCATTTATGAAAGTTATACTATTTACTAACTACATTTATTTGATTTATAAATGAACCATAATTTGAATTTGCATACATATTTCTTTCTGACGAATGAACCAGCGTCGGATTATTGGAGCTAGAACTTAATTGTATCCTAGCGCTCGTACCACCCAATTTGTGAAAGTTAATTTGACTCTTATTTCATGATAAATACAGTTTCACTAAGATCCATAGGACACTAGTTCTTGGTATCATTGTAAGCCACTTGTTCTTTTATGTTTTCCACTTTTTCTCCAAAAGTGGTGGTCCTTCGTAGCTACTGAAGTCTCTTTTCATTTTAATTACAAATATTGGAGTCAGATTTTCCCACACAGAACATGAGAACGGGCTGGTGATATGACCCATATATATATATATATATATATATATATATATATATATATATATATATATATATATATATATATATATATATATATATATATATATAGTTCCGTGATTTGGGTGTTCATGGTAGGTCGCTCTATTCTTATGTGAATTGCCTCAAGAATTGAGGCAATTCACATAAGAATAGAGCGACCTACCATGAACACCCAAATCACGGAACTATTTACTCTACCCACCATGAGAGTAAGGACAAGGCAAGAACATATCGATGCCAACACAAAAGACAATGTCCAACATAACAGGCCAATTACACTGGATTAATCTTTGTGTTTAGATAGGAGATGCCTCGTATGGGCCAATAAGCCTTCTGCAGCCCCTATGTTTATCCCTTATGTATCCCCCCATGTTTTTCACCTTCATTGTATTATCACCTGACCTAATGCGGGTATAAAATCAACTAGTATTGTAAGATTGTTCACTTGAGAATGAACCATGGAGGTTCGAAACGTCGTGCAAATTATACAAATAAGTGTAATACACTCTATAGTAAATCACTTCTTTTCTTCACCTTAAAAGTACGAAAATGAGTTTTGGAGAACTCCTATTCCAATTAAGCCCTGATGCTAAGAAAATAGAGGGATAGAAGCCCTAAACCAGAAAATAATAAATACAGAATATGCGGTCATATTCAATGAAACATGTTTGAAAGAAAACCTGCTGCCAGTATACACCAATATATGTATATATATATATATATACAACTTTAGAACACTTTCCCACCAGGAGACTCGAACCCTAGCCAGCACAGAAGCCTTCCAGCAACTGGCATAACAGGTACGCCTTAACCCTCTGCACCACTGTCTGAGCAGTGGTGCAGAGGGTTAAGGCGTACCTGTTATGCCAGTTGCTGGAAGGCTTCTGTGCTGGCTAGGGTTCGAGTCTCCTGGTGGGAAAGTGTTCTAAAGTTGTATACTTAACTCTCGTGTTTAGGAGAGTTGTGCCATATATATATATATATATATATATATATATATATATATATATATATATATATATATATATATATATATATATAACATGAACTGCACTGATGATTCCTGTCACAATCCACAGTGATTCTTGCCCTCAGGAAGAGAGATTGGATTCTGCTTCACAGGAGTTAAGCTCAAGTTAGGTTATGTTAGGTTCGGTTTGGATGACATAATCTAAGTTAGGTTAGAATATGTGTCGGCGGGTTAAGTTATTAAGCTAGGCCACGCTTATGAGTAGGTTATGCCAGGTTAAGTTCGGCTGAGTTAGGTTTTGTTAGGTCTGGTTCGGTTAGGATAGAATAGGTTCTGCTTTACAGGAGGTTAGGTCAAGATAGAAGCGGTGAACGCAGGTTATATTTGGTCACGTTCTGCTTCGGAACAGATTATGTCAGGTTAGCTTAGGTTAGGTTTGGCTAGGTTAGGTTAGGTTTGGCTAGGTTTTTTCTTTCAAGAGATAAGGAAAAAATCACCCTACAGATAAGCCTATAAGAGTAGGCACATCAGGAACTCCTAATAAACCAATTTATACAAGTTGTTATAAGTTATTTAAAGTTCTCATCCACTAATCAGCGTGAACCTCAAGACGGGTCCCAAGAGACACTCTCTATTATAACTTCTCAACGTGCTCCGGAACGATGGCATCATAACTATCAACTGCACTGTCAAGGAAGTTACTTCATTGGTGGATACCTGTGATGTATCTCTGTAGTGCGGGAAGCCAAACTGCTTCTAATTCATTTGAGACTGAGCGTCGCGTGGAATAACTAAGATAAGCTAAGACAAGTAAGAGAAGATATCGTGTAAGATACGACAAACAAGCTCCAAGACTGTCAAGAAAGGCTTTAGCTGTAGTGGAATACATTTGCGATCCATTGCATTGCCATTTTTCTGTATCGCGTGAATGTGACTCTAGATTGTTCTCCGTCATCCTCTTGACTTTAACGGATAGGTCTGGTTCGGAAGATGAGGTAATAATGAGAGTAATTAAACACTTCGCCAATATGACTAAATAGCACTTGGGAGCGTTATGAGGATAGAGTGTAGGGGCGGTGGAATACTGCATGTGTGCATGTATGTATGTGTGTGTGTGTGTGTGTGTGTGTGTGTGTGTGTGTGTGTGTGTGTGTGTGTGTGTGTGTGTGTGTGTGTGTGTGTGTGTGTGTGTGTGTGTGTGTGTGTGTGTGTGTGTGTACTCACCTAGTTGTACTCACCTAGTTGTGTTTGCGGGGGTTGAGCTCTGGCTCTTTGGTCCCGCCTCTCAACCGTCAATCAACAGGTGTACAGATTCCTGAGCCTATTGGGCTCTATCATATCTACACTTGAAACTGTGTATGGAGTCAGCCTCCACCACATCACTTCCTAATGCATTCCATTTGTCAACCACTCTGACACTAAAAAAGTTCTTTCTAATATCTCTGTGGCTCATTTGGGCACTCAGTTTCCACCTGTGTCCCCTTGTGTTAAATAGACTGTCTTTATCTACCCTATCAATTCCCTTCAGAATCTTGAATGTGGTGATCATGTCCCCCCTAGCTCTTCTGTCTTCCAGCGAAGTGAGGTTTAATTCCCGTAGTCTCTCCTCGTAGCTCATATCTCTCAGCTCGGGTACTAGTCTGGTGGCAAACCTTTGAACCTTTTCCAGTTTAGTCTTATCCTTGACTAGATATGGACTCCATGCTGGGGCTGCATACTCCAGGATTGGCCTGACATATGTGGTATACAAAGTTCTGAGTGTGTGTGTGTGTGTGTGTGTGTGTGTGTGTGTGTGTGTGTGTGTGTGTGTGTGTGTGTGTGTGTGTGTGTGTGTGTGTGTTCAACTAGTTGTGCTTGCGGGGTTTGAGCTCTGCTCTTTCGGCCCGCCTCTCAACTGTCAATCGATCAACTGTTACTAACTGTGTGTGTGTGTGTGTGTGTACTCACCTATTTGTACTCACCTATTTGTGCTTGCGGGGATTGAGCTCTCGCTCTTTGGTCTCGCCTCTCAACCGTCAATCAACAGGTATACAGGTTCCGAAGCCAACTGGGCTCTATCATATCTACACTTGAAACTTTGTATGGAGTCAGCCTCCACCACATCACTTCCTAATGCATTCCATTTGTCAACCACTCAACCACTGTCTACTCATCTATTTGTACTCACCTATTTGTACTTGCGGGGGTTGAGCTTTGGCTCTTTGGTCCCGCCACTCAACTATCAATCAACTGGTGTACAGATTCCTGAGCCTACTGGGCTGTGTCATATCTACATTTGAAACTGTGTATGGAGTCAGCCTCCACCACATCATTGCCTAATGCATTCCACGTGTTAACTACTCTGACACTGAAAAAGTTCCTTTTAACGTCCCTGTGACTCATGTGGGTACTCAGTTTCCACCTGTGTCCCCTTGTTCGCGTATCAGCTCGCAAGTGTGTGTGTGTGTGTGTGTGTGTGTGTGTGTGTGTGTGTGTGTGTGTGTGTGTGTGTGTGTGTGTGTGTGTGTGTGTGTGTGTGTGTGTGTGTGTGTGTGTGTGTGTGTGTGTGTGTGTGTGTGTGTCTGTGTGTGTGTGTGTGTGTACTCACCTAGTTGTGCTTGCAGGGGGTTGAGCTTCGGCTCTTTGGTCCCGCCTCTCAACCGTCAATCTACTGGTGTAAAGATTCCTGAGCTTCTCGAACTCTGTCATATCTACTGGCATACCTAGAGAGTTTTCTAGGAGTTCTTCTACTCCCCGAGCCCTGCTTGCGGCCAGGCTCCACTTGTGATAACTTGGCCCAACAGGCTGTTGCTTGGAGCGGCCCGCAGGCCCACATTTCTACCACAGCTTGGTTGGACCGGCACTTCTTGCAAGAACTTATCTAAGTGCCTCTTGAATTCATCCACTTTTGTTCCAGCAATATTTTTAATGCTTGCTCGTAGGGTGTTGAATAGCTCTGGACCTCTGATGTTCAGACAGTGTTCTCTGATTGAGCCCATGGCACTTCCACTCTCCATTGGTTCTATTCTGCATTTCCTTCCGTATCTTTCATTCCAGTATGTTGTTGTTCTACTGTGCAAATTTGGGACCTGGCCCTCTAGTATCTTCCATGTATATGTTATTTGATACCTCTCTCGTCTCCTTTTCAAAAAGTTCCTTTCGAGAGCTTTCAGACGGTCCCAATAATTTAGATGTTTTATCGTTTATATGCGTGCCGTATATGTTTTCTGTATTCACTCTATTTCAGAGTTCTTTCCTGCTCTGAAAGGGGAAGTGAGTACCGAGAAATATTCAAGACGGGACAGCACTAGTAATTTAAAATGTATTAGCATTGCTGTGGGGTCTCTGGATTTGAACGTTCTCATAATAAATCCTGTCATTTTCCTGACCGCTGCTATATTTGCTCGGTTATGTTCATTAAATGTCAGGTCGTGAGACATAATAATTCCCAGATCATTTACATAATGTTTTCCTTCTATGAGTAAGTCTGACTGTGTCTTGTACTCTGTGTTTCGTTTAAGTTCCTCATTTCCACAATACCTAAGTACATGGAACTTGTCACCGTTAAACATCATGTTACTTTCAGTTGCCCAATCGAAGACTCTATTAATATCTGGCTGCAGTTTTTCAGCATCTTCTACACAGGAAAATTTCATGCTGATTTTTGTATCATCTCCAAAGGATGACACAAAGCTGTGACTAGTATTTTTGTCTATATCCGAGAAAAGAATGAGAAATAGCAGCGGTGCCAGGACTGTGCACTGGGGTACGGAGCTTTTAACTGCACTTGTTCTAGATCTTATTTGATTGACCTTCATTCTCTGCATTCTGTTTGACAGAAAGTTGAAAATCCAACATCCCACTTTACCCGTTTATTCCTATTGACTTCATTTTATGGGCTACATTTGGTGGCCCAAATGTGACCACTCCATGGTCACATTTGTCGAATGCCTTTGCAAAGTCTGTTTACAACATCAGCATTTTGATTTTCTTTTAAGGCTTCTTTGATTTTGTCATAATGGTTGAGTAACTGTGACAGACAGGATCTTCCCGCTCTAAATCCATGTTGTCCTGGGTTGTGTAGTTCATTATTTTCCATAAAACTAGAAACTTGATTCCAAATCACTCTTTCAAAAACTTTTATTATGTGTAATGTTAGTGTAACTGGTCGTTAATTTTTTGCCAAAGCTTCACTACCTCATTTGAGCAGAGGTACTATATCTGCTGAGTTAAGTGTTGGTGGTAACTCCCCTGTATCCGGGTTCTTTTGCCATATTACACTGAGCGCTCGCATTTCTGGTACTTTACATCTCTTTATGAATATTGAATTCCATAAGTCAGAACCAGGGGCTGAGTGCATGGGCATGTTGTCCCTTTATCTTTCAAAGTCTTCTGAGTTTATGTTAAAATCAGTTATATTACGGGTGGGGGTCGTCACGTGGTTTGACAATGGGGTGATATAATACTAAGTATAATAGGTCACCTTGGGCTTTAGTCGTCGGGGAAGGTAAGTGAAGAAGGTCTAGGCTTCTCAGGGAAGGTAGGACAGAGGATGGCAAAACCTCGTCAGTCAGCCAGTCAGTACATATCCTAAGAACAAGTGATTGCCGGGTGGGCTTCGTCCATGCTGTGTCACGTGCAGTTCATCTCTGTCCCTCTTGACCCTTGGCCTGTGCGAGGTGGCTGTGTCCGGCCGCCGTCCACCAATCAGGGCGCAGTCCTGCCTACAATATGAAATGTCTCTCTTGGCGGGCTCTTTGAATATGATTCCCTCCACACATTCCCCCCCCCCATTCCCTCTAGAAAAATGGGTATATTAGAGGGATTATGTTTCATTATACATAACATGTGCTTTTGGAAAAGAGTCTTCGCTAGCTCCACACTGAGGGGTGGAGTTGCAAACAAGGCAACAAAAGAGAACATGTTTGGTTTAACAAATGGGGCATATTACAATTATTACCCGTATTATCTTTGTAGATTCTCCAATAAAACATTTATCTTTGCACTATACTCACATTGTTTCAACACTACATATACTACACTACATTATTTCCCTTTTTTTAAGATTCACTCCTAGGAATTTTCTCTGCCCTAGGAAAAGTCCTCGCACCTAAGCGATGCTCCTTGGTTATGGGTCCATCTTTGACAGAGCAACCCTTTTCACACATCACTCCCAGGATCCCAAGGAAAAGCTATTGGATCTATGCCTTTCAAGAACTGACCAACTGCTAGTTTGTCTTTAATTTTCTTCTGAGCACTCCTTTTCCCATTGTGTCTTAACGGGCCCAACTTTCTGTAAGGACTTGGCCTCGTTTCCTGATCCTGACCTGTTTGTTTAGTAGTGGCATGGTCCCGAAGTGCCACTTCTGTCCTCCATTGGATCATTGAAGGAGCCTCACCTGATGAGTTCCTACTTAGCATAGCTAAACTCTGCTGATTGTCCATGTCCAGCCTGCTAATGTCCATGTCCCTTCCCCTGTCAGTGTGAGCTGAGATGTCTTCCATGCCCTCAGACAATACCTGGTCAGCATCTTGCTCCGATGCACCTCCTTGACCTGTTATGAACTGGGTTGGATTCAGGCCAAGTGAGGCGACCCGGCAGCGTTTAAAGACAATTTCTGGTCCTCATATAAAACACGTGGCTTGTTCCCCGAGGTGTCTCCGTGCTGGCGAACTCCTTTCCCCATCACTTCCGGATTCCCAACAGTCCCGAGCAAATTGACCCTCTTTCCCACACCTGTAACGCTGAACTGGTCACCTAGAGGATGGGCTACAGCGATAATGTGGTGTCATTAGGGCAGCTGTAAGGCACCTCAAACCCTCACACAGCTGGTCCAATTTGTCGTAGACCTCTGAGATCCCAACTGCCAAGGTGTCCAATTTTGCATCCATGCCATAGAAAACAAAGGGCCCGATCACGCACTTGTCGGCCGGTGAGCGCCAATTCCACGGCCAGAAGGGCTGATAACCGGTGAGGTGCCCGGAGATCTGGTAAGGTAATTACTCTTGGGTAGCTCCTCATACCGGGAATATCTACCCACTGCATTTACTAGCATTGCTGGGGCCCTAGGACATGCTTTGATGCGAATTGTATATGGAAGAACCTGAGGACCCGTGGATCGCAACAGCGTTGTGTTGAAAAGTTTGAGCTCGATCAATAGCCTCCTCCATGGATGAGTTCGTCGTGTTAAAAATGTATTCCGCCAGACTCATCCTGTAATCCATGGCCAAATCGCATTACTGCCATTTGTTCCACTTCCCACTGTGGTACGTGATTGTAGGCTCGATGAGTCAAGTGATGGCTCTATGTTGGAGGAGAGAAAGTGTTGGAGGAGAGAAAGGGTGCGTCTATAGTCATGACTCATCAACAAATGGTGATCTGCCAGCATCGCACTTCTCTCCAAACAATGAATGAACTCAAAATATTGAGAATATTACAGTTACAGTTTGAAGATGTATAAAAGTCAACAACTACAGTCTATTAAGGGAGTGTGGGAGGACACGGAAATAAATAGCATTTATATTATTTTAATTACAATCATTCCTTATCAAAAAAAATATTTTTATACAACTTAAATAGTATATTTTAAATAAACTACAGTTTTAAGGTAATTTTAAAAACACTAAAACCACTTTCTAATTTCTATTAAAAATTATAAGGAAACATCAAAAATAGAAAAGAAACAATATTTATTTTATAAAACTTGGTGTGAATCTTGTTCAGAATTAATGTATATATATATATTTTTTTTTAAATAATAATAAATAATTATAGTAGTTAAGTACAGAACTAGATTCTCACTCATCAGTAATTGGTGATCGCCTGGCTACTCTGAACTGAGATCACAGTCGTCGGTAAGTGTAATTAGCTACTGTGCACCGTGTTCTGAGGCCACTGGTCATCACACAGTCAGCAGTAAGTAGGGATAACTTAGCTATTGGGCACCTTGTTCTGAGGCCAGTTGCTATCACAGTTGTCAGTATATGGGGATCACTTAGCTACTGTGCACCGTGTTCTGATGTCACTGGTCATCACACAGTCAGCAGTAAGTGGGTGATCATTTAGCTAGTGTGCACAGTATTATGAGGCCACTGGTCGTCACACAATCATCAATAAGTGGGGATCACTTAGCTACTGTGCACCGTGTTCTGAGGCCCTGATTATCCAACCCATCCTCCGAATTGACAGTACGATTTAATACTAAGTGTAATAAGTACACTTTCTAACTGTCATAACCAGTGCATAATTGCACTTATGGGGCTGTTACATTTACCCAACTCCCTCCCCCGATTTAATTCTCCTCGTTTTCTGTTAAGACACACAGAATTTTAGGATGAAATTTTCATTTTCAATTTGCAATACACAAGTTTTAAATATCAAGAATTTTTTTTTCTGGTTTATTAAACAATATAGATTTTATACAAAATTTTAAAATATCCTTAGTTATTTTACAATTTATTGATATATTTTAGTTTTGTTTTATTAGTTTTATAAAACTGTAATATCAATATAGCTCTAGGTTAAGTACTAATTGTAATTAAGAAGCAATAAAATTATTATCTTCAAAAACTAAGACGGTTAGGTGAGGTTGTGGTTTTCTATTAAGTTTTTTGGGTAAACTCAAATATTCACAATATATTTGACAGTACGATTTAATACTAAGTGAAAATAAGTACAATTCCTAACTGCTATGAATAGTACATAATTGCACTTATTTGTCTCCTTACATTTACCACCCCATTTTTGGAGGACGGGCTGGATTATCACACAGTCATCAGTAAGTGGGGATCACTTAGCTACTGTGCACCGTGTTCTGAGGCCCTGATCATCCAACCCGTTCTCGCAAATTCGTAAAGTCAATATTGACTTATTAACTACGTGCATAGGTGATATACTAAACATAATAGATACCCCTAGAAAGATTCATAGAAAACACCGACCTTACCTAACCTTGTTAGTATCTTAAGATAAGCATCTTATTGCTTTGTAATTACAATTATTACTTAACCTATACCTATTATAGGTTAGGTAATAATTGTAATTACGGAGCAATAAGATGCTTATCTTAAGATACTAACAAGGTTAGGTAAGGTCGGTGTTTTCTATGAATCTTTTTAAGGGTATCTATTATGTTAAGTATGTCACCTATGCACATATTTAATAAGTCAATATTGACTTATTAAATTTGCGAGAACGGGTTGGGTTTTGTATACATATCTAATGGGTAACTATAATATTTTCATTATTTTGAGTTCCTAAATTGTTTCGTGAGTAGTGCAATGCTGGAAGATCACCATTTGTTGATGGGTCATACCTATAGGCGCACCCTTTCTCTCCTCTACTAAACCTTCTTCTCCTTTATACACGAAGACAACTAGGGAGCCTCGTGATGGTGGAAGTCAACCGAACTCCTGTGGGTTACAACCACACTGGTCTCAGAACACGGTACACCGTAGCTAAGTGATCCCTACTTACTTACAACTGTGATGACCAGAGGCCTTTGAACAAGGTGCACAGAACCTAAATGATCCCCACTTATTGATGACTGTGTGACGACCACAGAACACGGTGCACAGTAGCGATGTGAGCCCTACTTATTTACGACTCTGACGATCAGTTGCCTCAGAACAAGGTGCACAGTAGCAAAGTAATTTCACCTTTCTGACGACTGTGACGACCACTGGCCTCAGAACAATATGCAAATTAGCTAAGTTTTCCCCACTTATTGATGACTGTGTGATGATCCAACCCGTTCTCGCAAATTTAATAAGTCAATATTGACTTATTAAATATGTGCATAGGTGACATACTTAACATAATAGATACCCTTAAAAAGATTCATAGAAAACACCGACCTTACCTAACCTTGTTAGTATCTTAAGATAAGCATCTTATTGCTCCGTAATTACAATTATTACCTAACCTATAATAGGTATAGGTTAAGTAATAATTGTAATTACAAAGCAATAAGATGCTTATCTTAAGATACTAACAAGGTTAGGTAAGGTCGGTGTTTTCTATGAATCTTTCTAGGGGTATCTATTATGTTTAGTATATCACCTATGCACGTAGTTAATAAGTCAATATTGACTTTACGAATTTGCGAGAACGGGTTGACAAAACCACAACTACAGTCTAACGAGGGAGTGTGGGAGGCAAAGCAAATAAAACGCATTAATATCTTATTAACTACAGTAAGTCCTCAGCCAAAATAAAAAGTTATATACAGTTTAAATAACATTTATAAATTCTTAATAATTCTTTAAGATAATTTTAGAATCCTTAGAAATCCTTTTAATTTTATATAAAAACTGCCTTAAATATTTAGAAATAAAATAAAAAATATTTATAATCAAAACCTATTTATTGCAATTATGTAAACACTTTTTTCAGAAAATTTTGAGCTTTATAAAATATAATAGTAAATTACAAACCTGTGTTCTTACTCAGTAATTGGTGATCGCCTGGCTGCTCTGAACTAGTAATATAGGTTTCGGTATGTGTAATTAGCTACTGTGTACCAGCACAGTAGTTTTCATTAAGTGGGGATTACTTAGCTACTGTGCACCATGTTCTGAGGCCACTGGTCGTCACACTGTTATCAGTAAGCAGGAATCACTTAGCTACTGTGCACCATGTTCTGAGGCCACTGGTCGTCACACTGTTATCAGTAAGCAGGAATCACTTAGCTACTGTGCACCATGTTCTGAAGCCGGTGGTCGTCATACAGTAATCAGTAAGTAGGGATCACTTAGCTACTGTAAACCTTGTTCTGAGACCCCTGGTCGTCACATTCGTCAGTAAGTAGGGATCACTTTGCTACTGTGTACCGTGTTCTGAGGCCAATGTGGTTGCAACCTACATTAGTTTAGTTGACTCGCACCATCACGAGGCTCCCTAGTGGTCGTCGTGTATAGAGAAAGAAGGTTTAGAAGAGGAGAGAATGGGTGCGTCTATAGTCATGTTTCATCAACAAATGGTAATCTTCTCTTGAAACAATGTATGAAAAACAAAATATTGAGAATATTATTGTTACCCTTTAAAGATGTATAAAAAAACTAGTCTACCACCGGAGTGTTGGAGGACAAGCAAGTAAATTGCACTCATATCATCTTAATTACAAACAGTTTTTAGTAATAACATTAAGTTTTATAAAAATTAAAAATAATATATAAAATTATTTAAAGTTTTTTACAAGAATTTTCAAATTGATTAAAACACTTTTTAATATTGTATAAATATTAGGGTGAAAATAAACGAAAACAATAAACAGGTTTATGAATAAATCTTTCTTGTAATATTTATTCTGAAACAAATATACAATTTTGAGAAATAATAAATTATTATATTGACGTAGTACAAGGTCTGGATTCTCATTCATTATTAATTGGTGATTGCTTGGCAGCTCTGAACTGAAATCACAGTTGTTGGTAAGTGTAATCATCTACGGTGTTCCACGTTCGGAGGCTAGTAGTAGTCGTCACACAGTCATCAGTAAGTGGGGATCACTTAGTAACTGTGCACCGTGTTCTGAGGTCACTGGTCGTCAGTAAGTGGGGATCACTTAACTAGTGTGTTCCGGGACTAATGGCCGTCACAGTTGTCAGTAAGTGGGGGATTCTTTAGCTACTGTGTACCGTGTTCTGAGACCACTGCTCGCCACGTATGTCAGTAAATCGGAATCGCTTCGTTAATGTGTTCACCGTGTTACTGTGTGCACCGTGTTCTGAGGCCGTCATAGTCGCTATTAAGTAGGGATCACTAAGCTACTGTGTACCTTGTTCTGAGGCCAGTGGTCGTCACAGTCGTCAGTAAGAGGGGATCACTTAGCTACTGTGTAGCTAAGTGATCAGGGCGCATTCCTGCCTACACTATGAAATGTCTCTCATGGCGGGCTTTTTGAATATGGTTCCCTCCACCATATTATCTGCAGCTTGGATGTCATTCATAAAGAAGCTGTCTGGATCTTCAACTTTCATGTTGTTTAGTGGAGTGCTAACCAGCCTCATACTGGCCTCTTAGAATTTTACTAATGTCTTTGTTATCCTCTATGTACGTACCCTCAGTTGTTATTAAATTTCCAATACTACTGAAGTTTTTTATTTTAATTTTGCATATGCGGAAAAATATTTTGGATTGTTCTCTGTCTCTTGTATAGCTTTCTGTTCCAGTTCCATTTCCTCAGACTCGTATGATCGCTTCAACGTCTGCTCTATTTCTCCAATCTCTCTGTTTAGATTTATTTTATTTTCGTGTGATTGTCGTGTTTGTTCAAGCATTTCCGTGATTTTTTCCTTTTCCTGTACAGTCGTCTGCGTTCTCTTTCTAGAGTGGACCTCTTTCTGATCCTCCTCACAGGCACGTGCTTCAAGCAGATCTTGTATGTTTCAGCTGTCAGTTGAGCTATTCCCTGTGTGGGAGTTTTGTCGCTTAAGATAGACTCCCAATGAATGTTTGCAAGGTCAATATTTATTTTTACCAGTCTATCCTTTCATGTTGAAATTGAATTGCTTGAATAGCCCTTCTCGGTTGTTGATTCTCTTGGACCAACTATCGTTATTAATGTTAGTTAGCACTTCAATGAGTTTATGGTCTGAATATTTAGTATCTGAGATTGTAATGTCTCTCATCGATATTTGTGAATATCAGGTCTAATGTGTTTTCGTTCCTAGTTGGTTCTGTAATCTCTTCGTTAAGCGACAATTTGTCACAGAATCTCAACAGTTCTCTGTCTTGAAGTTGATTATTTCCAGGTTGGTTTCTTGCTATGATATTATAGTGAATTATGTTGACCAGACCACACACTAGAAATTGAAGGGACGACGACGTCGTCCCTTCATGAACTTGAGTCCTGGCTTTGTTGCTGTGGACTCTTCCCTTTCACAGTATATACTCAAATGCTCTAATCTTTCTAACAAACGTGACTTAACATAAGCTTTCCCCCTTCCATTTCTTTCTTTCTCTTTCTCTCTTCTCCCTTTTTCTGTTCATTGTCTTCTACGCTCCCTTGCTATCCTCTTCTTATTCCTATTACTATCTCCTTCGGTGGTTATAATAGGAGCTGCCTCGTATGGGCCAATAGGCCTGCTGCAGTTCTCATTACTACTATCCCTTACACCTGACTTTCCTCCTCAGCTCTCTCTTGCCTATTTAATGCCTGTCCCTACCTGTCCTCATCACAATCGACTTGAGAATGGTCCAGGACGGACCGAAACGTCGTCGTCCCTTCAATTTCTAGTGTGTGGTCTGGTCAACATACTTCAGCCACGTTATTGTGACTCATCGCCTGCATATAGTGAATTATATTTACATTTGAAACTGTGTATGGAGTCAGCCTCCACCATATCGCTTCCTAAAACATTCCATTTACTAACTACTCTGACACTGAAAAATTATTTCTAATATTTCTGTGGCTCATTTGGGTACGCAGCGTCCACATGTGTCCCCTTGTGCGTGTACCACCCGCATTATATAATCCATCCTGGTGTACCCTGTCAATTTCCCCGAGACTTTGGTGATCATGTCTTCCCGAGGTCTCCTGTCTTCCAGCGACGTGAGGTGCAGTTCACGCAGCCTTTCCTCGTAACTCATGCCTCTTAGTACTGGGACTTGCCTAGTGCAACCCGCTCTAGCTATAACATAGTATCTATTATAGGCTTATCGTTCCAATGCTGCTAATATCCATAGGTTATCTGTGATAGATTTCCAGTTATTTCCTATCACCAGGCACCAACCCTTCCTCACGTACCATAGTATGTCTCATAGTACCCGTCCCATCACCTTAGAGAGCATAAGGGTCCGTTTGCTTCAATTTTAAAGGATAATTGTATTTTTTCAGTCAAACTTTTGATGCGAAATTTACGTACTATTTTCCATCTTATTCGAAGATCATTCATCAGCTACATCCAATTGAAGGCTCGTAGTTTTGTTTTGAGAAATCGAGGTAGTTCTCAGTAAATTATAACAGACACTATAAATTATTACATATAATAATGGTGCTTTCGCTAATCAATATTATATACAATAGTGTGTGCATTGAAAATCTAACAGAATGGATTGAAGGACCGTCAACAGAAAACGATGTTACGTTGGAATGTCTATGGGGTACACTACTGCAAACAGGATAGAGTGTTCACAGTCCATCCTAAGCAAACAATGTTCACTACTGCCGGCAGGGTGGTTACGGGGCCAACTACCACCTGTTAGATTGGTAAGAGGTCGACTACCACATGTAGAATGGGTATGGGGTCCAATCACACCTGTAGAATTGGTATGGGTTCCACGACCTCCTATTGGATAGGTATTTGGTCCATTAACAACTGTTCAATGGGAATGGGCCCCACAACCGCCAACAGGATGAGTATGGGGTCCACTACCGCCCACAGGATACGTATGGGATCCATTACCGCCCACTGGATCGGAATGGGGTTCACTACCACCCACAGGATGTGTATGGGTTCCACTAACGCCCACAGAGTAGTTATTGGGTCCACTAGCACATGTTGGATGGGAATTAGGTACTCATACCACCTGCAGAATGGGTATGGGGATTATTTAGCTACTGTGTGCAGTGTTCTGAGGCCAGTAGCCGTCACATTCGCCAGTAAGTGGAGATCACTTAACTACTGTGCACTTTGTTCTGAGGCCACTGGTCGTTACAGTCGTCAGTAAGTGGGGATCATGTTGTTACTTTGCACCTTGTCCTGAGGCTACTGGCCGGCACAGTCGTAAGTAAATAGGGATCACTTAGCTACTGTGTACCGTGTTCTGAGGCCACTGGTAGTCAGAGTCGTCAGTAAGTATGGATTACTTAGCTACTGTGCACCGTGTACTAAGGCCACTGGTCGTCACAGCCATCAGTAAGTGGGGATCACTTAGCTACTGTGCACCGTGTTCTGATGCTACTGATCGTCACACAGTCATCAGTAAGTAGGGATCACGTAGCTACTTTGCACCGTGTTCTGGGGCCAGTGGTCGTCACAGTAGTCAGTAAGTGGCAATCACATACCTACTGTGTACCGTGTCTGAGGCCATTAGTCGTCACAGTCGTCAGTAAGTGGGACTCATTTAGTTACTGTGCACCGTGTTCTAAGGCCAGTGGTCGTCACAGTCGCCAGTAAGTGGGGATGACTTAGCTATTGTGTACCGTGTTCTGAGGCCAGTGTGGTTGCAACGTACATTAGTTAGTTCACTTGCACCATCTCGAGGCTCCCAAGTGGTCGTCGTGTATAAAGAGGAAGAAGGTTTAGAGGAGGAGAGAAAGGGTGCGTCTATAGTCATGACTCATCAACAAATGGTGATCTTCCAGCATCGCACTTCTCTCCAAACAATGAATGAACTCAAAATATTGAGAATATTATAGTTACAGTTTGAAGATGTATAAAAGTCAACAACTACAGTCTACTAAGGGAGTGTGGGAGGACACGCAAATAAATAGCATTTATATTATTTTAATTACAATCATTCCTTATCAAAAAAAATATTTTTATACAACTTAAATAGTATATTTTAAATAAACTACAGTTTTAAGGTAATTTTAAAAACACTAAAACATCTTTCTAATTTCTATTAAAAATTATAAGGAAACATCAAAAATAGAAAAGAAACAATATTTATTTTATAAGACTTAGTGAGAATCTTGTTCACAATTAAAATATATATATTTTTTTTTTAAATAATAATAAATAATTATAGTAGTTAAGTACAGAACTAGATTCTCACTCATCAGTAATTGGTGATCGCCTGGCTACTCTGAACTGAGATCACAGTCGTCGGTAAGTGTAATTAGCTACTGTGCACCGTGTTCTGAGGCCACTGGTCATCACATAGTCAGCAGTAAGTAGGGATAACTTAGCTATTGGGCACCTTGTTCTGAGGCCAGTTGCTATCACAGTTGTCAGTATGTGGGGATCACTTAGCTACTGTGCACCGTGTTCTGAGGCCCTGATCATCACACAGTCATCAGTAAGTGGGATCACTTCGCTGCTGTGCACCGTGTTCTGAGGCCCTGATCATCACACAGTCATCAATAAGTGGGGAAAACTTAGCTAATTTGCATATTGTTCTGAGGCCAGTGGTCGTCACAGTCGTCAGAAAGGTGAAATCACTTTGCTACTGTGCACCTTGTTCTGAGGCAACTGATCGTCAGAGTCGTAAATAAGTAGGGCTCACATAGCTACTGTGCACCGTGTTCTGTGGTCGTCACACAGTCATCAATAAGTGGGGATCATTTAGGTTCTGTGCACCTTGTTCAAAGGCCTCTGGTCATCACAGTTGTAAGTAAGTAGGGATCACTTAGCTACGGTGTACCGTGTTCTGAGACCAGTGTGGTTGTAACTCACAGGAGTTCGGCTGACTTCCACCATCACGAGGCTCCCTAGTTGTCTTCGTGTATAAAGGAGAAGAAGGTTTAGTAGAGGAGAGAAAGGGTGCGCCTATAGGCATGACCCATCAACAAATGGTAATCTTCCAGCATTGCACTACTCTCGAAACAATTTAGGAACTCAAAATAATGAAAATATTATAGTTACCCATTAGATATGTATACAAAACCACAACTACAGTCTAACGAGGGAGTGTGGGAGGCAAAGCAAATAAAACGCATTAATATCTTATTAACTACAGTAATTCTTTAGCCAAAATAAAAAGTTATATACAGTTTGAATAACATTTATAAATTCTTAATAATTCTTCAAGATAATATAAGAATCATTAGAAATCTTTTTAATTTTATATAAAAACTGCGTCAAGTATTTATAAATAAATTAAAAAAATATATATAATTAAAACCTATATATTATAATTATCTGGATATTTTTCTTCTAAAATTTTGAGCTATATATAATATAATAGTAAATTACAAACCTGTGTTCTCACTCATTAGTAAGTGGTGATCGCCTGGCTGCTCTGAACTAGTAATATAGGTTTCGGTATGTGTAATTAGCTACTGTGTACCACGTTCTGAGCACAGTAGTTTTCATTAAGTGGGGATTACTTAGCTACTGTGCACCATGTTCTGAGGCCACTGGTCGTCACACTGTTATCAGTAAGCAGGAATCACCTAGCTACTGTGCACCATGTTCTGAAGCCGGTGGTCGTCATACAGTAATCAGTAAGTAGGGATCACTTAGCTACTGTAAACCTTGTTCTGAGACCCCTGGTCGTCACATTCGTCAGTAAGTAGGGATCACTTTGCTACTGTGTACCGTGTTCTGAGGCCAATGTGGTTGCAACCTACATTAGTTTAGTTGACTCGCACCGTCACGAGGCTCCCTAGTGGTCGTCGTGTATAGAGAAATAAGGTTTAGAAGAGGAGAGAATGGGTGCGTCTATAGTCATGTTTCATCAACAAATGGTGATCTTCCACCTTCAATCTTCTCTTGAAACAATGTATGAAAACAAAATATTGAGAATATTATTGTTACCCTTTATAGATGTATAAAAAAACTACAGTCTACCACCGGAGTGTTGGAGGACAAGCAAGTAAATTGCACTTATATCATCTTAATTACAAGCAGTTTTTAGTAATAACATTAAGTTTTATAGAAATTAAATATAATATATAAAATTACTTTAAGTTTTTTACAAGTGTTTTCAAATTCCTTAAAACACTTTTTAATATTGTATAAATATTATGGTGAAAATAAACTAAAACAATAAACAGGTTTATGTATAAATCTTTCTTGTAATACTTATTCTGAAACAAACATACAATTTTGAGAAATATTAAATTATTATATTGACGTAGTACATGGTCTGGATTCTCATTTATTAGTAAGTGATAATTGCTTGGCAGCTCTGAACTGAAATCACAGTTGTTGGTAAGTGTAATCATCTACGGTGTTCCACGTTCGGAGGCCAGTAGTCGTCACACAGTCATCAGTAAGTGGGTGATCATTTAGCTACTGTGCACAGTATTATGAGGCCACTGGTCGTCACACAATCATCAATAAGTGGGGATCACTTAGCTACTGTGCACCGTGTTCTGAGGCCCTGATCATCACACAGTCATCAATAAGTGGGGAAAACTTAGCTAATTTGCATATTGTTCTGAGGCCAGTGGTCGTCACAGTCGTCAGAAAGGTGGAATCACTTTGCTACTGTGCACCTTGTTCTGAGGCAACTGATCGTCACACTGTTATCAGTAAGCAGGAATCACTTAGCTACTGTAAACCATGTTCTGAGGCCACTGGTCGTCACACTGTTATCAGTAAGCAGGAATCACTTACCTACTGTGCACCATGTTCTGAGACCCACTGGTCGTCACACTGTTATCAGTAAGCAGGAATCACTTAGCTACTGTGCACCATGTTCTGAGGCCACTGGTCGTCACACTGTTATCAGTAAGCAGGAATCACTTAGCTACTGTAAACCATGTTCTGAGGCCACTGGTCGTCACACTGTTATCAGTAAGCAGGAATCACTTAGCTACTGTGCACCATGTTCTGAAGCCGGTGGTCGTCATACAGTAATCAGCAGGTAGGGATCACTTAGCTACTGTAAACCTTGTTCTGAGACCCCTGGTCGTCACATTCGTCAGTAAGTAGGGATCACTTTGCTACTGTGTACCGTGTTCTGAGGCCAATGTGGTTGCAACCTACATTAGTTTAGTTGACTCGCACCATCACGAGGCTCCCTAGTGGTCGTCGTGTATAGAGAGGAAGAAGGTTTAGAAGAGGAGAGAATGGGTGCGTCTATAGTCATGACTCATCAACAAATGGTGATCTTCCAGCATCGCACTGCTCTCCAAACAATGAATGAACTCAAAATATTGAGAATATTATAGTTACAGTTTGAAGATGTATAAAACTCAACAACTACAGTCTACTAAGGGAGTGTGGGAGGACACCCAAATAAATAATATTTATATTATTTTAATTACAATCATTCCTTATCAAAAAAATTATTTTTATACAACTTAAATAGTATATTTTAAATAAACTACAGTTTTAAGGTAATTTTAAAAACACTAAAACCTCTTTCTAATTTCTATTAAAAATTATAAGGAAACATCAAAAATAGAAAAGAAACAATATTTATTTTATAAGACTTGGTGTGAATCTTGTTCAGAATTAATGTATATATATATATATATATATATATATATATATATATATATATATATATATATATATATATATATATATATATATATTTTTTTTTTAAATAATAATAAATAATTATAGTAGTTAAGTACAGAACTAGATTCTCACTCATCAGTAATTGGTGATCGCCTGGCTACTCTGAACTGAGATCACAGTCGTTGGTAGGTGTAATTAGCTACTGTGCACCGTGTTCTGAAGCCACTGGTCATCACACAGTCAGCAGTAAGTAGGGATAACTTAGCTATTGGGCACCTTGTTCTGAGGCCAGTGCCTATCACAGTTGTCAGTATGTGGGGATCACTTAGCTACTGTGCACCGTGTTCTGAGGTCACTGGTCGTCACACAGTCATCAGTAAGTGGGGATCATTTAGTTACTGTGCACAGTATTATGAAGCCACTGGCCGTCACACAAGCATCAGTAAGTGGTGATCACTTAGCTACTGTGCACCGTGTTCTGAGGCCCTGATCATCACACAGTCATCAGTAAGTGAGGAAAACTTAGCTAATTTGCATATTGTTCTGAGGCCAGTGGTCGTCACAGTCGTCAGAAAGGTGGAATCACTTTGCTACTGTGCACCTTGTTCTGAGGCAACTGATCGTCAGAGTCGTAAATAAGTAGGGCTCACATAGCTACTGTGCACCGTGTTCTGTGGTCGTCACACAGTCATCAATAAGTGGGGATCATTTAGGTTCTGTGCACCTTGTTCAAAGGCCTCTGGTCATCACAGTTGTAAGTAAGTAGGGATCACTTAGCTACGGTGTACCGTGTTCTGAGACCAGTGTGGTTGTAACCCACAGGAGTTCGGTTCACTTCCACCATCACGAGGCTCCCTAGTTGTCGTCGTGTATAAAGAAGAAGAAGGTTTAGTAGAGGAGAGAAAGGGTGCGCCTATAGGCATGACCAATCAACAAATGGTGATCTTCCAGCATTGCACTACTCTCGAAACAATTTAGGAACTCAAAATAATGAAAATATTATAGTTACCCATTAGAAATGTATACAAAACCACAACTACAGTCTAACGAGGGAGTGTAGGAGGCAGATTCAGATTCAGATGTTTATTCAGGTAAGGTATATACATACAAGTGATGTTACATTAATGGATTGATATATAGATAGATCTAGTACATACAATGCCTAAAGCCACTATTACGCAATGCGTTTTATTTGGCAAAGCAAATAAAACGCATTAATATCTTATTAACTACAGTAAGTCCTTAGTTAAAATATAAAATTATATACAGTTTAAATACCATTTATAAATTCTTTATAATTCTTTAAGATAATTTTAGAATCATAAGAAATCTTTTTAATTTATATAAAAACTGCGTCACATATTTAGAAATAAAATAAAAATATTTATAATCAAAACCTATTTATTATAATTATCTGAATACTTTTCTTCAAAAATTTTGAGTTATATAAAATATAATAGTAAATTACAAACCTGTGTTCTCACTCATTAGTAAGTGGTGATCGCCTGGCTGCTCTGAACTAGTAATATAGGTTTCGGTATGTGTAATTAGCTACTGTGTACCACGTTCTCAGCACAGTAGTTTTTATTAAGTGGGGATTACTTAGCTACTGTGCACCATGTTTTGAGGCCACTGGTCGTCACACTGTTATCAGTAAGCAGGAATCACTTAGCTACTGTAAACCATGTTCTGAGGCCACTGGTCGTCACACTGTTATCAGTAAGCAGGAATCACTTAGCTACTGTAAACCATGTTCTGAGGCCACTGGTCGTCATACAGTAATCAGTAAGTAGGGATCACTTTGCTACTGTGTACGTGTTCTGAGGCCAATGTGGTTGCATCCTACATTAGTTTAGTTGACTCGCACCATCACGAGGCTCCCTAGTGGTCGTCGTGTATAGAGAAAGAAGGTTTAGAAGAGGAGAGAATGGGTGCGTCTATAGTCATGTTTCATCAACAAATGGTGATCTTCTCTTGAAACAATGTATGAAAACAAAATATTGAGAATATTATTGTTACCCTTTATAGATGTATAAAAAAACTTCAGTCTACCACCGGAGTGTTGGAGGACAAGCAAGTAAATTGCACTTATATCATCTTAATTACAAACAGTTTTTAGTAATAACATTAAGTTTTATAAAAATTAAATATAATATATAAAATTACTTAAAGTTTTTTACAAATATTTTCAAATTCCTTAAAACACTTTTTAATATTGTATAAATATTATGGTGAAAATAAACTAAAATAATAAACAGGTTTATGTATAAATCTTTCGTGGAGTCACTTATTTTGAAACAAACGTACAATTTTTAAAAATATTAAATTATTATATTGACGTTGTACAAGGTCTGGATTCTCATTCATTAGTAAGTGATGATTGCTTGGCAGCTCTGAACTGAAATCACAGTTGTTGGTAAGTGTAATCATCTACGGTGTTCCACGTTCGGAGGCTAGTAGTACTCGTCACACAGTCATCAGTAAGTGGGGATCACTTAGTAACTGTTCACCGTGTTCTTAGGTCTCTGGTCGTCAGTAAGTGGGGATCACTTAACTACTGTGCACTGTGTTCTGGGACTAATGGTCGTCACAGTAGTCAGTAAGTGGGGATCACTTAACTACTGTGTTCTGGGACTAATGGCCGTCACAGTAGTCAGTAAGTGGGGGATTCTTTAGCTACTGTGTACCGTGTTCTGAGACCACTGCTCGCCACGTTTGTCAGTAAATCGGAATCGCTTCGTTACTGTGTTCACCGTGTTACTGTGTGCATCGTGTTCTGAGGCCGTCATAGTCGCTATTAAGTAGGGATCACTAAGCTACTGTGTACCTTGTTCTGAGGCCAGTGGTCGTCACAGTCGTCAGTAAGAGGGGATCACTTAGCTACTGTGTAGCTAAGTGATCAGGGCGCATTCCTGCCTACACTATGAAATGTCTCTCATGGCGGGCTTTTTGAATATGGTTCCCTCCACCATATTATCTGCAGCTTGGATGTCATTCATAAAGAAGCTGTCTGGATCTTCAACTTTCATGTTGTTTAGTGGAGTGCTAACCAGCCTCATACTGGCCTCTTAGAATTTTACTAATGTCTTTGTTGTCCTCTATGTACGTACCCTCAGTTGTTATTAGTTGTCCTCTATGTACGTACCCTCAGTTGTTATTAAAATTTCAATACTACTGAAGTTTTTTATTTTAATTTTGCATATGCGGAAAAATATTTTGGATTGTTCTCTATCTCTTGTATAACTTTCTGTTCCAGTTCCATTTCCTCAGACTCGTATGATCGCTTCACAACGTCTGCTCTATTTCTCCAAACTCTCTGTTTAGCAGCCCCAGCCAGATATATTTTATTTTCGTGTGATTGTCGTGTCTGTTTAAGCATTTTCGTGATTTTTTCCTTTTCCTGTACAGTCGTCTGCGTTCTCTTTCTAGAGTGGACCTCTTTCTGACCCTCCTCACAGGCACGTGCTTCAAGCAGATCTTGTATGTTTCAGCTGTCAGTTGAGCTATTCCCTGTGTGGGAGTTTTGTCGCTTAAGATAGACTCCCAATGAATGTTTGCAAGGTCAATATTTATTTTTACCAGTCTATCCTTTCATGTTGAAATTGAATTGCTTGAATAGCCCTTCTCGGTTGTTGATTCTCTTGGACCAACTATCGTTATTAATGTTAGTTAGCACTTCAATGAGTTTATGGTCTGAATATTTAGTATCTGAGATTGTAATGTCTCTCATCGATATTTGTGAATATCAGGTCTAATGTGTTTTCGTTCCTAGTTGGTTCTGTAATCTCTTCGTTAAGCGACAATTTGTCACAGAATCTCAACAGTTCTCTGTCTTGAAGTTGATTATTTCCAGGTTGGTTTCTTGCTATGATATTATAGTGAATTATGTTGACCAGACCACACACTAGAAATTGAAGGGACGACGACGTCGTCCCTTCATGAACTTGAGTCCTGGCTTTGTTGCTGTGGACTCTTCCCTTTCACAGTATATACTCAAATGCTCTAATCTTTCTAACAAACGTGACTTAACATAAGCTTTCCCCCTTCCATTTCTTTCTTTCTCTTTCTCTCTTCTCCCTTTTTCTGTTCATTGTCTTCTACGCTCCCTTGCTATCCTCTTCTTATTCCTATTACTATCTCCTTCGGTGGTTATAATAGGAGCTGCCTCGTATGGGCCAATAGGCCTGCTGCAGTTCTCATTACTACTATCCCTTACACCTGACTTTCCTCCTCAGCTCTCTCTTGCCTATTTAATGCCTGTCCCTACCTGTCCTCATCACAATCGACTTGAGAATGGTCCAGGACGGACCGAAACGTCGTCGTCCCTTCAATTTCTAGTGTGTGGTCTGGTCAACATACTTCAGCCACGTTATTGTGACTCATCGCCTGCATATAGTGAATTATATTTACATTTGAAACTGTGTATGGAGTCAGCCTCCACCATATCGCTTCCTAAAACATTCCATTTACTAACTACTCTGACACTGAAAAAATTATTTCTAATATTTCTGTGGCTCATTTGGGTACGCAGCGTCCACATGTGTCCCCTTGTGCGTGTACCACCCGCATTATATAATCCATCCTGGTGTACCCTGTCAATTTCCCCGAGACTTTGGTGATCATGTCTTCCCGAGGTCTCCTGTCTTCCAGCGACGTGAGGTGCAGTTCACGCAGCCTTTCCTCGTAACTCATGCCTCTTAGTACTGGGACTTGCCTAGTGCAACCCGCTCTAGCTATAACATAGTATCTATTATAGGCTTATCGTTCCAATGCTGCTAATATCCATAGGTTATCTGTGATAGATTTCCAGTTATTTCCTATCACCAGGCACCAACACTTCCTCACGTACCATAGTATGTCTCATAGTACCCGTCCCATCACCTTAGAGAGCATAAGGGTCCGTTTGCTTCAATTTTAAAGGATAATTGTATTTTTCCAGTCAAACTTTTGATGCGAAATTTACGTACTATTTTCCATCTTATTCGAAGATCATTCATCAGCTACATCCAATTGAAGGCTCGTAGTTTTGTTTTGAGAAATCGAGGTAGTTCTCAGTAAATTATAACAGACACTATAAATTATTACATATAATAATGGTGCTTTCGCTAATCAATATTATATACAATAGTGTGTGCATTGAAAATCTAACAGAATGGATTGAAGGACCGTCAACAGAAAACGATGTTACGTTGGAATGTCTATGGGGTACACTACTGCAAACAGGATAGAGTGTTCACAGTCCATCCTAAGCAAACAATGTTCACTACTGCCGGCAGGGTGGTTACGGGGCCAACTACCACCTGTTAGATTGGTAAGAGGTCGACTACCACATGTAGAATGGGTATGGGGTCCAATCACACCTGTAGAATAGGTATGGGTTCCACGACCACCTATTGGATAGGTATTTGGTCCATTAACAACTGTTCAATGGGAATGGGCCCCACAACCGCCAACAGGATGAGTATGGGGTCCACTACCGCCCACAGGATGCGTATGGGATCCATTACCGCCCACTGGATCGGAATGGGGTTCACTACCACCCACAGGATGTGTATGGGTTCCACTAACGCCCACAGAGTAGTTATTGGGTCCACTAGCACATGTTGGATGGGAATTAGGTACTCATACCACCTGCAGAATGGGTATGGGGATTATTTAGCTACTGTGTGCAGTGTTCTGAGGCCAGTAGCCGTCACATTCGCCAGTAAGTGGAGATCACTTAACTACTGTGCACTTTGTTCTGAGGCCACTGGTCGTTACAGTCGTCAGTAAGTGGGGATCATGTTGTTACTTTGCACCTTGTCCTGAGGCTACTGGCCGGCACAGTCGTAAGTAAATAGGGATCACTTAGCTACTGTGTACCGTGTTCTGAGGCCACTGGTAGTCAGAGTCGTCAGTAAGTATGGATTACTTAGCTACTGTGCACCGTGTACTAAGGCCACTGGTCGTCACAGCCATCAGTAAGTGGGGATCACTTAGCTACTGTGCACCGTGTTCTGGTGCTACTGATCGTCACACAGTCATCAGTAAGTAGGGATCACGTAGCTACTTTGCACCGTGTTCTGGGGCCAGTGGTCGTCACAGTAGTCAGTAAGTGGCAATCACATACCTACTGTGTACCGTGTCTGAGGCCACTAGTCGTCACAGTCGTCAGTAAGTGGGACTCATTTAGTTACTGTGCACCGTGTTCTAAGGCCAGTGGTCGTCACAGTCGCCAGTAAGTGGGGATGACTTAGCTATTGTGTACCGTGTTCTGAGGCCAGTGTGGTTGCAACGTACATTAGTTAGTTCACTTGCACCATCTCGAGGCTCCCAAGTGGTCGTCGTGTATAAAGAGGAAGAAGGTTTAGAGGAGGAGAGAAAGGGTGCGTCTATAGTCATGACTCATCAACAAATGGTGATCTTCCAGCATCGCACTTCTCTCCAAACAATGAATGAACTCAAAATATTGAGAATATTATAGTTACAGTTTGAAGATGTATAAAAGTCAACAACTACAGTCTACTAAGGGAGTGTGGGAGGACACGCAAATAAATAGCATTTATATTATTTTAATTACAATCATTCCTTATCAAAAAAAATATTTTTATACAACTTAAATAGTATATTTTAAATAAACTACAGTTTTAAGGTAATTTTAAAAACACTAAAACATCTTTCTAATTTCTATTAAAAATTATAAGGAAACATCAAAAATAGAAAAGAAACAATATCATTTTTTATAAAACTTGGTGAGAATCTTGTTCAGAATTAAAATATATATATATTTTTTTTAAATAATAATAAATAATTATAGTAGTTAAGTACAGAACTAGATTCTCACTCATCAGTAATTGGTGATCGCCTGGCTACTCTGAACTGAGATCACAGTCGTCGGTAAGTGTAATTAGCTACTGTGCACCGTGTTCTGAGGCCACTGGTCATCACATAGTCAGCAGTAAGTAGGGATCACTTAGCTACTGTGCACCGTGTTCTGAGGCCCTGATCATCACACAGTCATCAATAAGTGGGGAAAACTTAGCTAATTTGCATATTGTTCTGAGGCCAGTGGTCGTCACAGTCGTCAGAAAGGTGAAATCACTTTGCTACTGTGCACCTTGTTCTGAGGCAACTGATCGTCAGAGTCGTAAATAAGTAGGGCTCACATCGCTACTGTGCACCGTGTTCTGTGGTCGTCACACAGTCATCAATAAGTGGGGATCATTTAGGTTCTGTGCACCTTGTTCAAAGGCCTCTGGTCATCACAGTTGTAAGTAAGTAGGGATCACTTAGCTACGGTGTACCGTGTTCTGAGACCAGTGTGGTTGTAACCCACAGGAGTTCGGCTGACTTCCACCATCACGAGGCTCCCTAGTTGTCTTCGTGTATAAAGGAGAAGAAGGTTTAGTAGAGGAGAGAAAGGGTGCGCCTATAGGCATGACCCATCAACAAATGGTAATCTTCCAGCATTGCACTACTCTCGAAACAATTTAGGAACTCAAAATAATGAAAATATTATAGTTACCCATTACATATGTATACAAAACCACAACTACAGTCTAACGAGGGAGTGTGGGAGGCAAAGCAAATAAAACGCATTAATATTTTATTAACTACAGTAATTCTTTAGCCAAAATAAAATATTATATACAGTTTGAATAACATTTATAAATTCTTAATAATTCTTCAAGATAATATAAGAATCATTAGAAATCTTTTTAATTTTTTATAAAAACTGCGTCAAGTATTTATAAATAAATAAAAAAATATATATAATCAAAACCTATTTATTACAATTATCTGAACATTTTTCTTCTACAATTTTGATCTATATATAATATAATAGTAAATTACAAACCTGTGTTCTCACTCATTAGTAAGTGGTGATCGCCTGGCTGCTCTGAACTAGTAATATAGGTTTCGGTATGTGTAATTAGCTACTGTGTACCACGTTCTGAGCACAGTAGTTTTCATTAAGTGGGGATTACTTAGCTACTGTGCACCATGTTCTGAGGCCACTGGTCGTCACACTGTTATCAGTAAGCAGGAATCACCTAGCTACTGTGCACCATGTTCTGAAGCCGGTGGTCGTCATACAGTAATCAGTAAGTAGGGATCACTTAGCTACTGTAAACCTTGTTCTGAGACCCCTGGTCGTCACATTCGTCAGTAAGTAGGGATCACTTTGCTACTGTGTACCGTGTTCTGAGGCCAATGTGGTTGCAACCTACATTAGTTTAGTTGACTCGCACCGTCACGAGGCTCCCTAGTGGTCGTCGTGTATAGAGAAATAAGGTTTAGAAGAGGAGAGAATGGGTGCGTCTATAGTCATGTTTCATCAACAAATGGTGATCTTCCACCTTCAATCTTCTCTTGAAACAATGTATGAAAACAAAATATTGAGAATATTATTGTTACCCTTTATAGATGTATAAAAAAACTACAGTCTACCACCGGAGTGTTGGAGGACAAGCAAGTAAATTGCACTTATATCATCTTAATTACAAGCAGTTTTTAGTAATAACATTAAGTTTTATAGAAATTAAATATAATATATAAAATTACTTCAAGTTTTTTACAGTGTTTTCAAATTCCTTAAAACACTTTTTAATATTGTATAAATATTATGGTGAAAATAAACTAAAACAATAAACAGGTTTATGTATAAATCTTTCTTGTAATACTTATTCTGAAACAAACATACAATTTTGAGAAATATTAAATTATTATATTGACGTAGTACAAGGTCTGGATTCTCATTCATTAGTAAGTGATAATTGCTTGGCAGCTCTGAACTGAAATCACAGTTGTTGGTAAGTGTAATCATCTACGGTGTTCCACGTTCGGAGGCCAGTAGTCGTCACACAGTCATCAGTAAGTGGGTGATCATTTAGCTACTGTGCACAGTATTATGAGGCCACTGGTCGTCACACAATCATCAATAAGTGGGGATCACTTAGCTACTGTGCACCGTGTTCTGAGGCCCTGATCATCACACAGTCATCAATAAGTGGGGAAAACTTAGCTAATTTGCATATTTTTCTGAGGCCAGTGGTCGTCACAGTCGTCAGAAAGGTGGAATCACTTTGCTACTGTGCACCTTGTTCTGAGGCAACTGATCGTCACACTGTTATCAGTAAGCAGGAATCACTTAGCTACTGTAAACCATGTTCTGAGGCCACTGGTCGTCACACTGTTATCAGTAAGCAGGAATCACTTACCTACTGTGCACCATGTTCTGAGACCCACTGGTCGTCACACTGTTATCAGTAAGCAGGAATCACTTAGCTACTGTGCACCATGTTCTGAGGCCACTGGTCGTCACACTGTTATCAGTAAGCAGGAATCACTTAGCTACTGTGCACCATGTTCTGAGGCCACTGGTCGTCACACTGTTATCAGTAAGCAGGAATCACTTAGCTACTGTGCACCATGTTCTGAAGCCGGTGGTCGTCATACAGTAATCAGTAGGTAGGGATCACTTAGCTACTGTAAACCTTGTTCTGAGACCCCTGGTCGTCACATTCGTCAGTAAGTAGGGATCACTTTACTACCGTGTACCGTGTTCTGAGGCCAATGTGGTTGCAACCTACATTAGTTTAGTTGACTCGCACCATCACGAGGCTGCCTAGTGGTCGTCGTGTATAGAGAAAGAAGGTTTAGAAGAGGAGAGAATGGGTGCGTCTATAGTCATGACTCATCAACAAATGGTGATCTTCCAGCATTGATCTTCTCTCGAAACAATGTATGAAAACAAAATATTGTTAACATTATTGTTACTCTTTAAAGTTATACATAAAAACACACCACTACAGTCTACCTCCGGATTGTTGGAGGACAAGCAAGTAAATCTCACTTATAACATCTTAATTACAAGTAATTGTCAGAAAAAGTTTAAGTCATATACATAAAAAAAGTCATAAAAGTAATAGCTTATGTTAAATAATTTAAAGTGTTAATAAATAATTAAAAAATCACTTTTTAATATTGTATAAAATACAAAAGTGAATAAAATAAAACATAAAAAAAATATGTAATAAACTTTCCGATAAAACTTACCCAAATAAAAAAAAAGGAAAAAAAGTAAACACTAAATAATTAGAGTGGTCAAGTACAAGACTGGATTCTCGCACATCAGTAATTGGTGATCTCTTGGAATCCAAACTGAGATCATAGTCCTTGGTAGGTGTAATTGATTACGGTGAGGCCAGTAATCGTCATTACGTGGGGATCACTTGGCTACTGTGTACCGTGTTCTGAGGTCACAGTCGTCACAGTCATCGGTAAGTGCGGATTACTTAGCTACTGTGCATCGTGTTCTGAGGCTAAAGGTCGATACACAGTCATCAGTAAGTAGGGATCACTTAGCTACTTTGCACCGATATCCGAGGCCAGTGGTCGTCACACAGTCATTAGTGAGTGAGGAACACATAGCTACTGTGTACCGTGTTCTGAGGCCTGTGTGGTTGCAACCTACATTAGTTTGGTTGACTCGCACCATCACGAGGCTCCCTAGTGGTCGTCGTGTATAAAGAGGAAGAAGGTTTAGAAGAGGAGAGAAAGGGTGCGCCTATAGTCATGACTCATCAACAAATGGTGATCTTCCAGCATCGCACTTCTCTCCAAACAATGAATGAACTCAAAATATTGTGAATATTATAGTTACAGTTTGAAGATGTATAAAAGTCAACAACTACAGTCTACTAAGGGAGTGTGGGAGGACACGCGAATAAATAGCACTTATATTATTTTAATTACAATCATTCCTTATCCAAAAAATTATTTTTATACAACTTAAATAGTATATTTTAAATAAACTACAGTTTTAAGGTGATTTTCAAAACACTAAAACCTCTTTCTAATTTCTATTAAAAATTATAAGGAAACATCAAAAATAGAAAAGAAACAATATTTATTTTATAAAACTTGGTGAGAATCTTGTTCAGAATTAAAATATATATATATATATTTTTTTTAAATAATAATTAATAATTATAGTAGTTAAGTACAGAACTAGATTCTCACTCATCAGTAATTGGTGATCGCCTGGCTACTCTGAACTGAGATCACAGTCGTCGGTAAGTGTAATTAGCTACTGTGCACCGTGTTCTGAGGCCACTGGTCATCACACAGTCAGCAGTAAGTAGGGATAACTTAGCTATTGGGCACCTTGTTCTGAGGCCAGTTGCTATCACAGTTGTCAGTATGTGGGGATCACTTAGCTACTGTTCACCGTGTTCTGAGGCCCTGATCATCACACAGTCATCAGTAAGTGGGGATCATTTAGCTACTGTGCACCGTGTTCTGAGGCCCTGATCATCACACAGTCGTCAATAAGTGGGGAAAACGTTGGTAATTTGCATATTGTTCTGAGGCCAGTGGTCGTCACAGTCGTCAGAAAGGTGGAATCACTTTGCTACTGTGCACCTTGTTCTGAGGCAACTGATCGTCAGAGTCGTAAATAAGTAGGGCTCACATAGCTACTGTGCACCGTGTTCTGTGGTCGTCACACAGTCATCAATAAGTGGGGATCATTTAGGTTCTGTGCACCTTGTTCAAAGTCCTCTGGTCGTCACAGTTGTAAGTAAGTAGGGATCACTTAGCTATGGTGTACCGTGTTCTGAGACCAGTGTGGTTGTAACCCACAGGAGTTCGGTTGACTTCCACCATCACGAGGCTCCCTAGTTGTCTTCGTGTATAAAGGAGAAGAAGGTTTAGTAGAGGAGAGAAAGGGTGCGCCTATAGGCATGACCAATCAACAAATGGTGATCTTCCAGCATTGCACTAATCTCGAAACAATTTAGGTACTCAAAATAATGAAAATATTGTAGTTACCCATTAGAAATGTATACAAAACCCACAACTACAGTCTAACGAGGGAGTGTAGGAGGCAAAGCAAATAAAACGCATTAATATCTTATTAACTACAGTAAGTCCTTAGCCAAAATAAAAAATTATATACAGTTTAAATAACATTTATAAATTCTTAATAATTCTTTAAGATAATTTTAGAATCATTAGAAATCTTTTTAATTTTATATAAAAACTGCGTCACATATTTAGAAATAAAATAAAAATATTTATATTTAAAACCTATTTATTACATTTATCTGAGTACTTTTCTTCTAAAATTTTGAGTTATATAAAATATAATAGTAAATTACAAACCTGTGTTCTCACTCATTAGTAAGTGGTGATTGCCTGGCTGCTCTGAACTAGTAATATAGGTTTCGGTATGTGTAATTAGCTACTGTGTACCACGTTCTGAGCACAGTAGTTTTCATTAAGTGGGGATTACATAGCTACTGTGCACCATGTTCTGAGGCCACTGGTCGTCACACTGTTATCAGTAAGCAGGAATCACTTAGCTACTGTGCACCATGTTCTGAGGCCACTGGTCGTCACACTGTTATCAGTAAGCAGGAATCACTTAGCTACTGTGCACCATGTTCTGAGGCCACTGGTCGTCACACTGTTATCAGTAAGCAGGAATCACTTAGCTACTGTAAACCATGTTCTGAGGCCACTGGTCGTCACACTGTTATCAGTAAGCAGGAATCACTTAGCTACTGTGCACCATGTTCTGAAGCCGGTGGTCGTCACACTGTTATCAGTAAGTAGGGATCACTTAGCTACTGTAAACCTTGTTCTGAGACCCCTGGTCGTCACATTCGCCAGTAAGTAGGGATCACTTTGCTACTGTGTACCGTGTTCTGAGGCCAATGTGGTTGCAACCTACATTAGTTTAGTTGACTCGCACCGTCACGAGGCTCCCTAGTGGTCGTCGTGTATAGAGAAAGAAGGTTTAGAAGAGGAGAGAATGGGTGCGTCTTTAGTCATGTTTCATCAACAAATGGTGATCTTCCACCTTCGATCTTCTCTTGAAACAATGTATGAAAACAAAATATTGAGAATATTATTGTTACCCTTTATAGATGTATAAAAAAAACTACAGTCTACCACCGGAGTGTTGGAGGACAAGCAAGTAAATTGCACTTATATCATCTTAATTACAAACAGTTTTAGTAATAACATTATGTTTTATAAAAATTAAATATAATATATAAAATTACTTAAAGTTTTTTACAAGTGTTTTCAAATTCCTTAAAACACTTTTTTATATTGTATAAATATTAATGTGAAAATAAACTAAAACAATAAACAGGTTTATGTATAAATCTTTCTTGTAATACTTATTCTGAAACAAACATACAATTTTGAGAAATATTAAATTATTAAATTGACGTAGTACAAGGTCTGGATTCTCATTCATTAGTGAGTGATGATTGCTTGGCAGCTCTGAACTGAAATCACAGTTGTTGGTAAGTGTAATCATCTACGGTGTTCCACGTTCGGAGGCTAGTAGTCGTCACACAGTCATCAGTAAGTGCGAATCACTTAGTAACTGTTCACCGTGTTCTGAGGTCTCTGGTCGTCAGTAAGTGGGGATCACTTAACTACTGTGCACTGTGTTCTGGGACTAATGGTCGTCACAGTAGTCAGTAAGTGGGGGATTCCTTAGCTACTGTGTACCGTGTTCTGAGGTCACGTTTGTCAGTAAATCGGAATCGCTTCGTTACTGTGTGCACCGTGTTCTGAGGCCGTCATAGTCGCTATTAAGTAGGGATCACTAAGCAACTGTGTACCTTGTTCTGAGGCCAGTGGTCGTCACAGTCGTCAGTAAGAGGGGATCACTTAGCTACTGTGTACCGTGTTCTGGGGGATCGAGGACTTTCAGTATCAATGACAGATTATCATTACTGCATTAATTTTGTTATTTTTATGCTCTAAGTATATATTTTCATACTTTAAGTATTGAGGTTGAGTAGGTGATAAGCTGTCATTGATACTGAAAGCCCCCCCCCTCCCCCCTTACAGGATGGATAGTCATACAGGGTCATAAGTTCAGTAGCCTGCACTGGTAATCCACTCATGTGATCGTGATATCTTCATAATGCACCCAGAGTTTGCCAGTGCAGACTACTTATCCCATGCCATTGTATGACTGACCATCCTGTGATGAAGATTTTTAGCATCACGCAGCTAATTTTTTGACACGCTGTAGCTGCACAAATGCACATGTATCTCAATGTGTTAATAAACAAACAAAATCTGTCACTGATATAATGTTCGTTACACTTTATATATTTAGAAATACCTTAAGGCCATTTATTAGATGTTGTACTTTGGTGTTAAAGAGTGAGAATATAAAAATATATTTATTACATGGACGAAACATAGGTTTGCATACGGGAGTTAACTTTGAGTGAAAGAAATTATGCACTTATTAATAATATTATTACAATGTTAGGTGATGGAACATAAGTTGTATGAAGAAAAATTGATAGAGATAACAATGAGAGGAAAAGAAGACCGCGTAGGATCGTTGTGAATGATAGAATCATCACTTTGAGTTAACATGTCAATGAAATAGTTCCCAAAAATACCCAACAAACAAATTCTTCTGTTATGTGGAAAAGTGGTGAATAATGCTTCTCACACAAAGTATATGTTGAGGAAAAGTTAATGGAAGAAGTAAGAGTAGATGCAGTATATTGTGGAAAGACGCTTACCCCAAATTACATCAGTGTAAACTTAAAAACAAAATGCTGGGATGATTGAAATTCAGTAAGAAAGGATATGTTGAGATCTCTTATCATGCAATAAATATCTTAATATACCTGAATAGTGAGTCATGAGTCAAAAGGTAAAATGGAAGATGACTCAGCAATAATCTACAAGGTGAAATCTTGCAATCTTTTTACCGAAATGTTACCTTAGTTGACATAGTTTGATAATGGAACTAACATCAGCTTCTGGGTGTGAATAACGATTGTATTAAGAACTTGTTAAAGAGATGCATACTTTCGAGGAGATGAGCTGCTAAACATGTTAACTAAACTAAGATTGACTAGAGAATAGAAGATGAGTTCGTGAGTGATATGGAGAGATATGTATTTAAAACAAAGTTTTCTCTCTCATTGCATGGAAAGATTATTACAAAAAGAGAGAGAATGTGATAATGCAAGCACCTTGTGAGTACAAGTCTTTGTGTGAGATGGTCAAAAGAATAATTTGAGGCTAGTTTTTTTTCTATCATGTGACTTCTGTGAGAGATATTAGATAGTAAGTAAGCTTGATTTGAAAAAAAGGACGGTGAGATCTCTGAAAAGTATGACCCTGAGAACTTAATTTGAAAAAAACCAAGGTGCTGTGAATTGCGTAAAACACACATATGACTCTATGTTACACATATGACTCTGTAAATTAAGACACTGCAAACATACTTGAAAATACACGGTATGATGAGTGAAATTCATTATGAGCGAACGGCTTAATATGCATTCCGGACAAGATGTATGGTGGGATTGTTTGGTTATTCTACAAGTTTGGAAAAGTAGTGTGTTGATATGGATAAATAATGAATAAACAAGGAAATGGTGAAAACAATTTGAGGAAACAGACAACTAAACTGCATAGCTCAGTCTGAATCGGTAGGATAAGTTACACTCAATAGGACAAGATATGAACTGTATTTTCTAAACGAATGTGAGAGGATGGGAGGATTTTCTGTGGAAAATGTATGTAAGGATGAACCAGATGATATAAATTCACGCTTTGAAGTGCTAAATCACCATAAAGGATTCAGTCTTATCTCTTGATTTACCGCAAAACGCAAAATAATGTGATTTTTGTAAATGTTGATGTGTATGGTACATCCATAACATGCAAATAATGTGACACAAGATGTGTGTTGTGTCTCACAAGGCACCTCTCTCTCTCTCTCTCTCTCTCTCTCTCTCTCTCTCTCTCTCTCTCTCTCTCTCTCTCTCTCTCTCTCTCTCTCTCTCTCTCTCTCTCTCTCTCTCTCTCACATGATGTGTACTGTGTCTCACAAGGCACCTCTCTCTCTCTCTCACATGATGTGTATTGTGTCTCACAAGGCACCTCTCTCTCTCTCTCTCTCTCTCTCTCTCTCTCTCTCTCTCTCTCTCTCTCTCTCTCTCTCTCTCTCTCTCTCTCTCTCTCTCTCTCTCTCTCTCTCTCTCACAAGATGTGTATTGTGTCTCACAAGGTGGCTCTCTCTCTCTCTCTCTCTCTCTCTCTCTCTCTCTCTCTCTCTCTCTCTCTCTCTCTCTCTCTCTCTCTCTCTCTCTCTCTCTCTCTCTCTCTCTCTCTCTCACACACACACACAAGATGTGAATTGTGTCTCACAAGGTGGCTGTCTCTCTCTCTCTCTCTCTCTCTCTCTCTCTCTCTCTCTCTCTCTCTCTCTCTCTCTCTCTCTCTCTCTCTCTCTCTCTCTCTCTCTCTCTCTCTCTCTCACATGATGTGTACTGTGTCTCACAAGGCACCTCTCTCTCTCTCTCTCTCTCTCTCTCTCTCTCTCTCTCTCTCTCTCTCTCTCTCTCTCTCTCTCTCTCTCTCTCTCTCTCTCTCTCTCTCTCTCTCTCTCACAAGATGTGTATTGTCTCTCTCTCTCTCTCTCTCTCTCTCTCTCTCTCTCTCTCTCTCTCTCTCTCTCTCTCTCTCTCTCTCTCTCTCTCTCTCTCTCTCTCTCTCACAAGATGTGTATTGTGTCTCTCTCTCTCTCTCTCTCTCTCTCTCTCTCTCTCTCTCTCTCACACACAAGATGTGTATTGTGTCTCACAAGGTGGCTGTCTCTCTCTCTCTCTCTCTCTCTCTCTCTCTCTCTCTCTCTCTCTCTCTCTCTCTCTCTCTCTCTCTCTCTCTCTCTCTCTCTCTCTCTCTCTCTCTCTCATATGATGTGGGTTGTGTCTTACAAGGTGGCTCTCTCTCACAAGATGCGTGTTGTGTCTTACAAGGTGGCTATCTCTCTCTCTCTCTCTCTCTCTCTCTCTCTCTCTCTCTCTCTCTCTCTCTCTCTCTCTCTCTCTCTCTCTCTCTCTCTCTCTCTCTCTCTCTCTCTTTCATATGATGTGGGTTGTGTCTCACAAGGTGGCTCTCTCTCTCATATGATGTGGGTTGTGTCTCACAAGGTGGCTCTCTCTCTCACATGATGTGGGTTGTGTCTCACAAGGTGGCTCTCTCTCTCACAAGATGTGTGTTGTCTCTCACAAGATGAGTTTAGGTTAAAGGAAATGACAACAAAATCTCTTTTATACTAATGTGTTAAGTGCACAAACGCTTCAGGTGTAAGGGCTGAGACGCCTTTGAAGATGTAAAGTACTATGCGATCAGACAAAACAGGCTTAAGGTGATATTGACCTTACACTTAAGGGGGCCCTGTTATTGAGGAGTATTTTTTTTACGAAATATGAAATATAATGAAAATTTTTAAACAAATCTCCCATTATTTGGCATCAGCGTTGTGAAAATTTCATCCAAATATGTTAAGAAATGGATTTTTTTTACGAATGTTTTAAAAATAAATGTGTGTGCGACGGGTGGCGACCCCTACCGATAGTTACGATAACACCTCCTATATACTGGCTATCAGGAATAAAGAGATGCAAGCACCTGTCCGATGCACAAAGAAGAAAAGTAGTAGTAAGTAGGGTCCACAAAGTGGATATGCAGCTGGTGCCACCTGGAGGGCCAGATGTCACATGTAATAAGGAGTTAGTATGTTATTATGCTGTATTTTATTATATATCATATAAATATATTATCCAATGGCAATATTTCTTGTGTTCCCTTGTTCGGAAGGCTGACAATCACTTTTTTTTTACATATTCGAATATGAATGCCAAGTATTGTTTATTAAAACATTCAAGAAAATTCATTAATTAGAACTACCATATTCATTGTCGAAAACTTCATCTTCAATTATCTCTAAAACAGGAATTTGAACTTTAAGACAGCTTAAAAAATTCAGTTTCTGACTGATTCTCGCCATTTTTACATTTAATGTGCAAAGTTCTTAGTTCTAAGGTTTCTTCCAGAGCGTTTATTCATAAATCTTTAAATTGGAGAGTTATAAATTTTGTGCATCTAAATTTTTCACATATATGGAAGACCATATTGAAAAAAATGTTTTACAGTAAACTATATCCTCAAACAATATTTTTTCTTGAGGAACATGAACGTTATATACCATTCTGAGACCAGAATAAATAAAATAACACTTGGTAACATATTAATATTTTGAAATTTTGAATTTTGTAAATTTTTTCTATAATATTTTTAACTTTTGTTCTGTTCATGGTATGATGTTGTTCCAATAGGAAACGTTGGAACATTTACCACAAAGATGTTATTCACTCAAAAATTTTGTGTGTTTGAAAAAATATCGATGAACAGTCACTGGGCCCTTAACTTTAGTTAAGGAAAAATTAGATTAGTTTATTAAAAGTTGTTCAATGTACACCAATATTTTTTGACTAGTTGTATATGAAAAGGGCTGCAATTGTTCCAAGTTTCAATACTGCAGCCTAAATAGAAAGGGAGAGTTAATTTTCTTTTGTTTTTTCAACGAATATTACACATTTTCAAGTGTGTATATACAACCACACATTTCAGATATAATCATTCTGTGACATCTTTCTGACACATTAGCATATAATAAAGGATCAGAAGTTGGTGATTTTCCAAAACATGTTTAGTTTTTCTAATACAGATAGTCAAATTCCCCCCAAATAATATGCAAAAGTAACTTGTTTTTGCTATTATAAAATCAATAAATGAACTTAGGAAAAAATGCTTTATACCGATCTGTAGAGACATAAACTGTACATATAAGGTGTAAGTTTCATGTAAATTGAATAAAAAATGAAAGAGTTATATGAACGTTTATGTTACTTGAAATAAATTAGTAAAAAATAAAGTCTAAGGTGCTGCCATCTGTGGCTGAGGTTGACATCAAACAATTTCCTCCACAATTTGCACCCTTACAGATAGGCTTACGTGCAGTCAGGTGTATAAGTTTCATGCAAATCGTCTGATAAACAAATAAGAAAAATAAAATAAAATTAACTTAATTTTTTTAATAAAACCCATTTTAATTTTTTAAATATATGCTATTGTAATAGCTGAGAGTCATAGACATGATTTCAGTTGACAATTGTGTTTGATAACCGCTTTTAACCATTTTGGAAATGTTTTGAACCTTATTCAATATTTTTTTTCTCCCTTCCTATTTATGCTACGATGCTAAGACTTGGACCCGATGAAACGCTTTTCATATACAACTCGTCAAAAAAAGTTTGATTGAAATCGAACAATTAAAAAAAACAACCTATTGGCCCCCTAAGGAAATGACAACAAAATATATTTTATACCAATATCCTATGTCAACAAATGCTGAGACCCCTTTGAAGATGTAAAGTACTATGTGATCAGACGAAGTTGCTTAGAGGATCATTATTGTGAGAAAATTTTACCCACTATATCTATATTATTATCTAAGAAATGGGGTATTTCTATATCATATCTAAATCATAACAAAATCATATCAGAATCACTGCAGATTCATTATACATCTGGATCTTAGATGACAATGCCACCTATGATTACGTACAGCCATAGCGCCTACGTGACTTGGTGCATGATTTATCGAGGATCCTGAAGCTTCGAGAAAGATTTCTTAATTAAAAAACTATTGGAACAATGCAATTGATTTCCAGTATGGATTAAATCAAATCCTTAATAAGAATGAATAGTACTAGCAAGTACTACTTATAATCTTTAAATCTTATATCAAATTATATTATAATCACATCTAATTTCAATCATATGTCTAGACAGTAAAAGTAATCAATCAATATACATTGAAAGCTACCCTCTCTAGGGAGGGAGGAGTCACCTCGGGAACCAAGCGACCTACGGGGGCGCCCCGAGGGAGAGCGTTTTGTTTACTAACAGAGTGACAACGTGGGATGGTGCCTTGCGAACATTAATTTGTAAAGGACACCATAATAACATATCTTTATCATCAGTGATTACCCTCTAGAACTGGGGGAGTACCTGGACAATATCTACATGGAAAAATTCCTAGTACTATACCTAAATACTAGTTTACCGTAAACTATATTCTCAAACAATATTTTTCGTTGAGGAACATGCACGTTATATACAATTCTGAGACCAGAATGAATAAAATAACAATTGGTAACATTTGAATATTTTGAGAAGTATTTCCTAACATATTAGAGTGGAGCACACAAAGTATCGCCGTCTCCACCTCCACCATCATCACCTATCTTAGCTTACTGCAAACACAATTATGGACATAATCCATTAGCAACGCTACCAGAACAACATACAGCAAAGTGGTGACATAAAATATAGTGCCTAAACTCTACAAAGAGTTATCCAGTCTGGCTACTTGTCAGACAGGCACTCGGCACTAAGACATAAGTATATTTATTGTTATTTAGAGTGTTAATTGGCCAATTGCATGCTTTTATAACCTCAATATATCCAATAAGTCTGTTTATCGTTAAAGGGTGAGGCAATGTCTCATATTTCAGTGAGTATTTATTACTATTGTAGTGCAAGAATCTCTTCCAATTCACCAGACACTTGTGAGATTCACTGCTTTATAAGTGTCCCTTGTCTAAGAAAGGATTAAGTCGAGCTGACTCAACCTCTTCATATATATATTGAATATATCTATATATATATATATATATATATATATATATATTTGAACATGTAAATTAAGTTAACAATTGCTTGCTTAGTTATCTTTAATTTTTAATATAAGTGTATCTAATTGAATATAATCTTTTTTACTTGGTTCACTAGTACTTAGACTATATTTAAGGTCATTTAATATCATACTTCTACAATTTAAATTATTGTGTTTATAGTATAAGAATATATTGGCTGTTATAGTTATGGTGCTAGGCTAAACTGTGTACATGTTTAGATTCCTGATTTAAACAGAACCAGTGTTGAGTTATATAACTGAATTAATAAATCTTATTCTTATATTAACAATACAAGCTGATGTGAGGTACTTGTTTTCAGATGGATTGTGGATCTTCAATCAACTTCTCCATTCACTCCCACCTGCCCCTTACAGCCCACAGTCTGTCATTAGGAAAAAGAAGAGCTAGGATTTACGACCCTAGCTAGAAACTTTAGTTGAATAAATTTTGCTTACAGTAATTTTTATTTTAGCTCAGTACAAGTCCCTATAATTTCTCCTCTCACATTAATCCCCGTAGGTTTTCCCACAATTATGTCCTGGTAATTACCATTGTCAGACAGACTGTCACACAACCGCTGACAGTCTTTGACCGCTCCAGAGAAAAGAGCAGGTGGGACGAGGGATCGCACTAGTTTATGACAAACATTTTATCACCCAGCTACCTGCACTCCAGAGATGCTGTTGCTGATTTGTGTGTGTGTGTGTGTGTGTGTGTGTGTGTGTGTGTGTGTGTGTGTGTGTGTGTGTGTGTGTGTGTGTGTGTGTGTGTGTGTGTGTGTGTGTGTGTACTCACCTAGTTGTACTCACCTAGTTGTGTTTGCGGGGGTTGAGCTCTGGCTCTTTGGTCCCGCCTCTCAACCGTCAATCAACAGGTGTACAGATTCATGAGCCTTTCGGACTCTGTCATATCTACACTTGAAACTGTGAATGGAGTCAGCCTCCACCACATCACTTCCTAATGCATTCCATTTGTCAACCACTCTGACACTAAAAAAGTTCTTTCTAATATCTCTGTGGCTCATTTGGGCACTCAGTTTCCACCTGTGTCCCCTTGTGCGTGTTCCCCTTGTGTTAAATAGACTGTCTTTATCTACCCTATCAATCCCCTTCAGAATCTTGAATGTGGTGATCATGTCCCCCCTAACTCTTCTGTCTTCCAGCGAAGTGAGGTTTAATTCCCGTAGTCTCTCCTCGTAGCTCATACCTCTCAGCTCGGGTACTAGTCTGGTGGCAAACCTTTGAACCTTTTCCAGTTTAGTCTTATCCTTGACTACATACGGACACCATGCTGGGGCTGCATACTCCAGGATTGGCCTGACAAAATATTGTGTTTGGTGTGTGTGTGTGTGTGTGTGTGTGTGTGTGTGTGTGTGTACTCACCTAGTTGTGCTTGTGGGGGTGCAGCTCTGGCTTTTTGGTTCCGCCTCTCAATTGTCAATCAACTGGTGTACAGATTCCTGAGCCTACTGGGCTCTATCACATCTTCATTTGAAACTGTGTATGGAGTCAGCCGCACCACATCACTGACTAATGCATTCTATATGTTATTTTCTCGGACACTGAAAAAGTTCTTTCTAACTTCCATCTGGCTAATTTGGGTACTCAGTTTCTACCTGTGTCCCCTTGTTCACATTCCCCCCGTGTTAAACAGTTTATCTTTATCTATCCTGTCAATTCCTTTGAGAATTTTGTAGGTAGTAATCATGTCTCCCCTTACTCTTCGGTCTTCCAGTGTCGTGAGGTGCATTTCCTGCTGCCTGTCCTCGTAATTCATGCCTCTTGTTCCGGGACTAGCTTAGTATCTCTGAACTTTATCCAGCTTCGTCTTGAGCTTGACAAGTTTTTTTTTGTGTACTCACCTATTTGTGTTTGCAGGGGTTTAGCTTTGATTCTTTGGTCCCGCCTCTCAACCGTCAATCAACTGGTGTACAGATTCCTGAGCCTACTGGGCTCTATCATATCTACATTTAAAACTGTGTATAGAGTCAGCCTCCACCTCATCACTACCTAATGCATTCCACCTATTAACTACTGTGACACTGAAAAAGTTCTTTCAAACATCTCTGTGGCTCATTTGGGTACTCAGTTTCCATCTGTGTACCTTTGTACGCGTACCACCAGTGTTGAATAGTTTATCCTAGTCTACCGTGTCAATTCCCCTGAAGATTGTGTAGGTAGTGATCATGTCTTCCCTTACTCTTCTGTCTTCCAGTGTCGTAAGGTGCATTTGCCGCAGCCTTTCCTCATAACTCATGCCTCTTAGTTTTGGTACTAGTCTAGTAGCATATCTCGGAATTTTTTCCAGTTTCGTCTTGTGCTTGACAAGATACGGGCTCCATGCTGAGGCCGCACACTCCAGGATTGGTTTTTCATATGTGGTGTACAAAATTCTGAATGATTCCTTACACAGGTTCCTGAAGGCTGTTCTGATGTTAGCCAGCCATGCATATGCAGCGGACGTAATTATTTTTATGTGGGCTTCAGGAGACAGGTTTGGTGTGATATCAATTCCTAGATCTTTCTCTCTATCCGTTTCATGAGGCACTTCATCTACTATTCTATATCCTGTATCTGGCCTCCTGTTGCTACCGTCTAGTTTCATTACTTTGCATTTACTCGGGTTGAACTTTAGCAGGCATTTGTTAGACCATTCGTTCAGTCTGTCTAGATCATCTTGCAGTCTCTTACTATCATCTTCTCTTTCAGTCCTCCTCATAAGTTTTGCATCATCAGCAAACATTGAGAGAAACGAGTCTATACCCTCTGGGAGATCATTTACATGCATGAAAAACAGTATAAGTCCAAGGACTGACCCCTGCGGGACTTCACTGGTGACGTCTCGCCAATCTGAGACCTCACCCATCACAGTTACTCGTTGTCTTCTGTTGCTTAGGTACTCCCTTATCCAATGGAGTACCTTCTCTTTCACTCCAGCCTGCATCTCCAGCTTTTTCACTAGCCTCTTGTGTGGTAATGTGTCAAAAGCTTTCTTGCAATCAAAAAATATGCAGTCTGCCCATCCCTCTCTTTCTTTCCTGATATTTGTTGCCTGGTCGTAGAATTCAATTAACCATGTGAGGCAGGACTTGCCATCCCTGAACCAATGTTGATGGGTTGTCACGAAGTCCTTTCTCTCCAGATGTGTTACTAGTTTTTTTCTCACGCTCTTCTCCATCACCTTGCATGGTATTGTTAAGGACACTGGGCTGTAGTTCAGTGCCTCTTGTCTGTCACACTTTTTGTATATTGGGACCACATTAGCCGTCTTCCATATTTCTGGTAGGTCTCCCGTTTCCAGTGACCTTCTATACACTATGGAGAGTGGCAAGCAAATCGCTTCTGCACACTCTTTCAATACCCATGGTGAGATTCCGTCTGGGCCAACAGTCTTTCTCACGTCTAGATCCTCTTGACCTCATCTCTTGTAATTTCGAACCTTTCCAAGGCCGCCTGGTTTACTGCCACCTCTCCTAGCGCAGTGATTTCTCCTTGTTCTATTGTGAAGACCTCCTGGAACCACTTGTTGAGTTCTTCACACACTTCTTTGTCATTCTCTGTGTACCTGGGCTCTCCCGTTTTAAGTTTCATCACCTGTTCCTTCACTGTTGTTTTCCTCCTCATGTGACTGAGTAGTAGCTTCGGTTCAATCTTGGTTGTATTAGCTACATAATTTTCATACCTTTCATCAGCTTCTCTTCTCACACCAACATACTCGTTCTTGGTTCTCTGATATTTCTTTCTACTGTCTGGTGTTCTGTTATTTCGGAAGTTCCTCCATGCTCTTTTGTTCAGTTCCTTTGCTTCCATACATGCTCTATTAAACCATGGATTCTTCTTTTGCTTCTGTGTGTGTGTGTGTGTGTTTGTGTGTGTGTGTGTGTGTGTGTGTGTGTGTGTTTGTGTGTGTGTGTGTGTGTGTGTGTGTGTGTGTGTGTGTGTGTGTGTGTGTGTGTGTGTGTGTGTGTGTGTGTGTGTGTGTGTGTGTGTGTGTGTGTGTGTGTTTTGAGAGAGTTTTGTGTTTCATCTCCCTTCCTTCTTGCCTACTACCCTCACCGCCCCCCCCTTCATTCCGTCTCTGTACCCTGCCCCATCTTTGTTCTATGATTATAATTGCTTCTCGCTCATCTCATTTTGAGAGTAGACCCTTTTAAATCCCCTTAATGCTTTGAGAACTCTGTTCTTTTCAATTCAGTAGGATTCTTGGAGTTGCTTTATTCATAAATATCTGTTTCAGTGATCGACGTTTACTGTTTTCTCGGGCTACAGTATACGACCCCAGTTTCTTCATTTCTATCAAATTACATTCAGGCTCTCCAAGGTGTAGACCTCTCAAGAGCTATGGGACATATTATCTATCTAACTACATATGATTTGCGCCTTGGTTACTTCTGCTTTACACACGTAGTACCTGAATGATTATCATTCTCTCCTTTTAGAATTATCCTCTTTTGCTGTTCTTTCATCGACTGTGAATTGATTGTGATATTGCTTTGTTTGAAGAGCAATAGCAATCATCTTTTTTTCGACTTCACTGTGGCAATTGACAACTTGGGCCCACGTGGTGTCATTCAAAGGGTTCAGAAATTCAACTGTAACTTCAGTTGTTGCTGGTCACTCGTGCCACAGGCTATCCTTTCTCATTGTCTTCTTCGTTTGAGGTTAGCTCAGATCATCTTCCAATTTTCTTATTTTTAACCCATTTTGCATCTAGTTCCTGAATTTGTATTCTCCCAAAGTACTCTCATTTTCTCAATTTCCACATGCCAAAAACTTTAGCCATCCACCTCTTGCTTCACTGTTCTCTCCTGAACTGTATTGCTCGGTTACCACCTCCCTGATTTTGAAATTCTGTATTTCTTCTGTAATTTTGGTAATTTTTACTTCTAAATTTCTCACCTAAATCCTCAACCTGCCTCTTGAAGTTATCGTTCATCATCATTATCACCTGATTCCTCCTTTGGTCAGTGTCCTCCCTCTGCCTCTTTATTTGCTTCGTCATGTGTTCCCTCTTCTTAGGAATAAACATTTTTTGCTTTGTCCATTATCTTCGTTGGGATTTTCTCCTGCTCCCGATTTTGTTCCCATCATCTTCCATGCAATGTTTGCTCTCCTCTGTCATGGGTTAATGTCAATTCAGAGACACGTATCTTTTGTGGATGTATAAGGATATAGATTGTGAGAGTTAGGGAGAGGCAGGTTGAAGTGTGGGAGGCAGGGTGGGGGTGGGTTAGAACTGGGATATAGCAGGGAAGAAGCAGAGATGGAGAGAGGCCCAGCTGCGGGGGGGGGGGGGGGAGGATAAACAACTTTGTGGTGAGAATGGATTGGGGAAAACAATAGATCCTCAAGATAGAGTGAAGGTGGATAGAGGGAGCGGGTGACAAAGCAAGGGGGGAGACAGGGCAAGGGGGAGAGGTGAACAGAATGCGGGACAAAGCGAGGGGGACAGAGTGGAGGGATCAGGATGAGGGCAGTTTAGAAAGAAGGCTTCAAAAGACCCTTACCCTCTAAGGCTCCCAAACGTCATAAGGTCAATTAAGCCCATACCTCCAAAGTCCCATGAACCACGAATGGTCTAGAGCTTCGCATGCCCTTACCTACACCTAGAGCTCAATAAGCTCAGGAATCTGTACAACAGTTGATTGAGAGTTGAGAGGCGGGACCATAGAGCCAGAGCTCAACCGCCGCAACCACAACTAGGTGAGAACACAGGCTCTAGACCTACACCGGCTCTAGAGCGTAACAAGTCTCCACCTACACAGGTCCTGGAGCCACTATCACACGTCAATGTAAATATTAATGATAATTAATTGTTATCAGGAGCGAGCGCTAATCAGTTATGACAATATAGGACATGGAAGTGCAAGGACAGGAGGAAGGTGGGGTTATGAGGACAGGAGGAAGGTGGGGTTATGAGGACAGGAGGAAGGTGAGGTTATGAGGACAGGAGGAAGGTGGGGTTATGAGGACAGGAGGAAGGTGGGGTTATGAGGACAGGAGGAAGGTGGGGTTATGAGGACAGGAGAAAGGTGAGGTTATGAGGACAGGAGGAAGGTTGGGTTATGAGGACAAGATGAAGGTGGGGTTATGAGGACAGGAGGAAGGTGGGGTTATGAGGACAGGACGAAGGTGGGGTTATGAGGACAGGAGGAAGGTGGGGTTATGAGGACAGGAGGAAGGTGGGGTTATGAGGACAGGAGGAAGGTGGGGTTATGAGGACAGGACGAAGGTGGGGTTATGAGGACAGGAGGAAGGTGGGGTTATGAGGACAGGAGGAGAGCTGGGTTAGGAGGATGGAGGAAAGGATCAGAACAAATTACGTTATCACTTGCAGTTGGTCGAATATTGCTACCAATTAGCATTACATAAAGACATTAGAGATATTCTGGTCACCCATCAGTGAAGGTGTTCACCCAGCAGTGAATGTGTTCACCCAGCAGTGAATGTGTTCACCCAGCAGTGAATGTGTTCACCCAGCAGTAAATGTGTTCACCCAGCAGTGAATGTGTTCACCCAGCAGTGAATGTGTTCACCCAGCAGTGAATGTGTTCACCCATCAGTGAATGTGTTCACACATCAGTGAATGTGTTCACCCAGCAGTGAATGTGTTCACCCAGCAGTGAATGTGTTCACCCATCAGTGAATGTGTTCACCCATCAGTGAATGTGTTCGCCCAGCAGTGAATGTGTTCACCCAGCAGTGGATATTTTCACCCAGCAGTGGATGTGTTCACCCAGCAGTGAATGTGTTCACCCAGCAGTGGATGTGTTCACCCAGCAGTGAATGTGTTCACCCAGCAGTGAATGTCTTCACCCAGCAGTGAATGTGTTCACCCAGCAGTGGATGTCTTCACCCAGCAGTGAATGTGTTCACCCAGTAGTGGATGTGTTCACCCAGCAGTGAATGTGTTCACCCAGCAGTGGATGTGTTCACCCAGCAGTGAATGTGTTCACCCAGCAGTGAATGTCTTCACCCAGCAGTGAATGTCTTCACCCAGCAGTGAATGTCTTCACCCAGCAGTGAATGTCTTCACCCAGCAGTGAATGTCTTCACCCAGCAGTGAATGTCTTCACCCAGCAGTGAATGTCTTCACCCAGCAGTGAATGTCTTCACCCAGCAGTGAATGTCTTCACCCAGCAGTGAATGTCTTCACCCAGCAGTGAATGTCTTCACCCAGCAGTGGATTTGTTCACCCAGCAGTGAATGTCTTCACCCAGCAGTGAATGTCTTCACCCAGCAGTGAATGTCTTCACCCAGCAGTGAATGTCTTCACCCAGCAGTGGATTTGTTCACCCAGCAGTGAATGTCTTCACCCAGCAGTGAATGTCTTCACCCAGCAGTGGATTTGTTCACCCAGCAGTGAATGTCTTCACCCAGCAGTGAATGTCTTCACCCAGCAGTGAATGTCTTCACCCAGCAGTGAATGTCTTCACCCAGCAGTGGATTTGTTCACCCAGCAGTGAATGTCTTCACCCAGCAGTGAATGTCTTCACCCAGCAGTGGATTTGTTCACCCAGCAGTGAATGTCTTCACCCAGCAGTGAATGTCTTCACCCAGCAGTGGATTTGTTCACCCAGCAGTGAATGTCTTCACCCAGCAGTGAATGTCTTCACCCAGCAGTGAATGTCTTCACCCAGCAGTGAATGTCTTCACCCAGCAGTGGATTTGTTCACCCAGCAGTGAATGTCTTCACCCAGCAGTGAATGTCTTCACCCAGCAGTGGATTTGTTCACCCAGCAGTGAATGTCTTCACCCAGCAGTGAATGTCTTCACCCAGCAGTGAATGTCTTCACCCAGCAGTGAATGTCTTCACCCAGCAGTGAATGTCTTCACCCAGCAGTGAATGTCTTCACCCAGCAGTGAATGTCTTCACCCAGCAGTGAATGTCTTCACCCAGCAGTGAATGTCTTCACCCAGCAGTGAATGTCTTCACCCAGCAGTGAATGTCTTCACCCAGCAGTGAATGTCTTCACCCCGGTGAAGCCGGTCGGCCGAGCGGACAGCACGCTGGACTTGTGATCCTGTGGTCCTGGGTTCGATCCCAGGCGCCGGCGAGAAACATTGGGCAGAGTTTCTTTCACCCTATGCCCCTGTTACCTAGCAGTAAAATAGGTACCTGGGTGTTAGTCAGCTGTCACGGGCTGCTTCCTGGGGGTGGAGGCCTGGTCGAGGACCGGGCCGCGGGGACACTAAAAAGCCCCGAAATCATTTCAAGATAACCTCAAGAAGATAACCCAGCAGTGTATGGTTACTTGTTTGTTAAACGATTTGGCGGATCGTATTTCGGGAGAACTTAACATTACGGACCTGCCCAAAGCGCTACGCGTGCTAGTGGCTATACAATCACGCAAGAACTCTAGAATATATAAACGAAATACAATAAAATAACATTATTCTGATAGCAGATAAAATAGTTTTAATGCTCAACACTGTCCCTTCCCGATTCATACTGGATTCGAACCTGGGTGTTCATGCGTACTTGCCAGAGACCATATCTTCTCGGCTACCAAACCCCCCCCCCCAAAAAAAATAAACCTACTTGAAGATCCACCAAAAAATAAAAGGTGTTCCTCCTTAAGTCACTCCAGAATGTCTCCCGGGCGGTGGTAATGACCGTCTGAGGGACGCCCGTCGTCTCCTGTCAATATACTTTGGCTTCAACAGGAAAAAACAACCAGATAGTAAACCAGATAAACCAAGATAGTAAACCAAAAGATGTTCTGTTGCAAATATTGCAGAAACTACTGCAATGGAAACTCAGGTTTACACACATAATTACCAGAAAAATATATATATATTTATATATATAAATAAAATATTAATAATTAATGTTACTTACCTCAGCTAAAATGGGGCTATGAGACGCGACGTTGCCAAGTGTCCAGGTAATGTTGGGGTGGGGGCGAGATCCGGCAACGAGGCAGGATATATGGTACTCCTTCCCGACCCTTAATGATTTTGGGGGATCCTCCAGCCTGGTGAGCAGCGGACGCACTACGGGGGAGAGAAGGAGAGAGAGGGGAGAGAGAGGGGAGAGAGAAGGGGGAGGGGAGAAGCAAAGTGCCCCAACGTTACATATCACTCCATTATGAATACTCTCCATCCCCAGCTAACACTCAACCAAACCTCAACTATGAGAACTCAACCCACACACCAGCTGGGCGTGATTCACGAAGCAGTTACGCAAGTACTTACGAGCCTAAACATCTTTTCTCGATATTTGGCGACTTTGTTTACAATTATTAAACAGTTAATGAGCTCCGAAGCACTAGGAGGCTGTTTATAACAATAACAACAGTTGATTGGGAAGTTTTCATGCTTGTAAACTGTTTAATAAATGTAACCAAAGCCGTCAAAGATTGAGGAAAGATGTACACGTTCGTAAGTACTTGCGTAAATACTTCGTGAATCTGGCCCCAGATGAGGATACGACGACGACGACGACCCTGGAGGAGAGAGAGAAACTTCTCTCTTTCATCGACGTTTCGGTCCGTCCTGGACCTACATCATCAGTCAAGTCGACCATTATCACAATCGACATGATAATGGTCCAGGACAGACCGAAACGTCGTCGTCTCCTCATATTGTGGTATAGTTCTCATAACCTTATGAAATACTCATAATCGAGCTACTTAACTATGCTCATATGAAACGTTTGATCTACGCTGCGTCAACATGATCAAACTGTTAACGGTTTCTTGTCATTACAATAATCAAACGTTTGTAATGTAACGTTCGTAATAACATAAACAGACGTTAACACAACTCGGGATCATAGTTGGATAAACGTTTATTCAACGTTTATTAAACGTTGCTCGAAGTTGTTGCGAGCCCTGGGTATAAATTGCTATGATGTAACCTGTAACCTAAACGTCATTTTTACGTATATTAAATCATTACTAACGTTGAAATAACGGAAAATAATAAGGTTGAGTTGTGTGTTTGCCTGGTATGTATTATAAGTAAATATTAAAATTTATAATATAAATTAATACTAAAATGTGTAGCATAAGTAATTTTAGATATAGGGCTAAGGAATCTCTAGATAATAATAATAATAATAATAATATATTGGTAATGTCTCCTCACATATTATGAGACATGTAATGTTTCTATCACATAATAACTATACTAACAATAATTATTCTAATTATAATAATAATAATTATTATAGCTATAATATCTCTAATAATAATAATAATAATAATAATAATAATAATAATAATAATAATAATAATAATAATAATAATAACAATAATAATACTAATTTTGATTCACATAACAAAATATTCCAGAGGGGTCTCATAAAATTTACAATAAATAAAATTTACACTTTAACTGGGACGACGGTGTTCCAGCTATAGGGGAACTTGGCTGAGAATGTGGGGGATATATCTGAGATGATCTCTCTCTCTCTCTCTCTCTCTCTCTCTCTCTCTCTCTCTCTCTCTCTCTCTCTCTCTCTCTCTCTCTCTCTCTCTCTCTCTCTCTCTCTCTCTCTCTCTCTCTCTCTCTCTCTCTCTCTCTCTCTCTCTCAAGTGTCAGTTGTGATCATAGCATTGAGGGCTATGCAGACAAGTCATGCTAATGTTCGATTAAAACACAGTTAGATAATTCAACTGTGTTCCTGATTTGCAGTTTGGTAAAGGAACTGGGTTCCTGATTCACTGTTGGGTAATACTACCAAATAATGCAACTATGCACTTGATTCACAGTTAAGTAATAGTTGTAAGTAATAGTGTTGCAGAGATAGTGACCAGTAATTTGGCTGCATTGCTGAGGCAGCTAATCTGATCCTCTTGCACAGTTGGGATATATTACTATTGAGCTGAGGTAAAATAGGGATATGTTGTTTTTGAGCTTAGGTAAAGTTGGGATATATTGATTTTTAACTTAGATAAAGTTGGGATATGTTACGTTTGAGCTTAGGTAAAGTTGGCTTAAGTTATTTTTGAGCTTGGATCGAGGTGGGTCATATTGATGTCAGCTTGTGTAGAATTAGAGCATGTTATCTTTCACCACAAGTCATATTCGGGCGTGGAACATTTTGAGCTTGGGCACAGGTCGAGTGTGGGCTACTTTTGAGAGTGGGTATGGCTAGAGCATGTTATATTCAATTATAATTAGGTAAATTAGGTAAGAATTGGGTAAAATAGAAGCATGTTACTTCTCAGCTTGGGTTGAGGTTAGGGTATGTTACATTTCATCTTGAACAGTAATGGGTATACTCATTTTGAGCTTGGGTAGTTTGGATAAATTCCTTTTCATTGTTGGTAGATATGGGGCATGTCTCTTGTGACCTTGGTTAGAGCTTGGCTACACTAGTTTGAGCTTAGGTAGAATTTGGCTACGCTAGTTAGAGCTTGGGTAGAATTGGAGTATATAAGTTTGAGCTTGGATGGTACTTGGGCGTGTTACTTTTCAGTGTGAGTAGATAATGGGGCGTGTCATTTATGAGCATGAGTAGAACTGCAACTGGGTACTTGGAGCGTGGATAAAATTTGGGAATGCTACTTTTCAGTTTAGAGTTGCGGCAATGTACTTTTGAGTTTGAATAGAATTAGGGCATTTTACTTTGAGCTTGGGTTGAATTGACACATTGGAACTTAGTTCCAGTTGGGGCACGTTACTTCAGTTTGGGTAGAGTTGGGGCAAGTTTTTTCCCGGCGCGGTACAGCAGGGTTTTATTATCATCTATCGAGTGCAGATATTTCTTGCTACTGTACTTCTGGAGCAGACTTGGTTCTTATTTCTGTATTCCTGGGACAAAGTCAGGTGCATTACTACATTATTTGATCAGGAGCGTAGCGTGTTTCTGCTTCCAAGGACAATTGTTTAGCATTTTAGCTTTGATTCTTGTTCAGAAATGGGGCTTGATGCTGTTTTATTTGTTTATATAAATATACAATAAATTTTACATATATTCAAGAATTCTTACAGTCTTGTACAGCCACTAGCACGCACAGAGTTTCTGGCAAGTTCCTTAATCCTAATTTTTCCCGGATTACGACTCGCCAAATCGTTTAATTAACAACCAGGTACCCATTCGCTGCTGGGTGAACAGATGCCACAGTTAAGGATTGGCATCAAGTAAATCCTCCCAGGTCAGGATACGAACCCAGGCCCAAGCGCCCGCGAATCGCCGGGAGGGTGTTTTACCACTGTGCCACGGACACTTATTGAGACAGCGTCGGAGCGTACTATTCTGTTTCTTGGAAGATTAGAGTCATGTTGTTGTGATCGAAAACACAATAACTAGGGATTAGCTGTGTGTTCTGTGAACTAGGAACACAACAACGTGGCTTAGGGATTAATGGGCGGAAACTACGACAGGATAAGAACGTTGCTGTATGCGTGATATAGGAATGGGGCGTGACTGTATGCGTGATATAGGAATGGGGCGTGATATTGAGTTGCTGGGAGAAGGATGTGTTGTCGTGGTGTTCCAGAAAAAGAATTAGGAGCTTATTCTTGTGTTACATTAAACGAGATGTTTGTTAACGTATGACGTTATGGTTGAGAAGATGCAGTAACAAACGCAAGACAGTCTGGATCAGACGACACACCAACCAACACCACACAAAGTCTGGATCAGACGACACACCAACCAACACCACACAAAGTCTGGATCAGACTACACACCAACCAACACCACACAAAGTCTAGCTCAGAAGACACACTAACCAACACCACACAAAGTCTGGCTCAGACTACACACCAACCAACACCACACAAAGTCTGGATCAGACTACACACCAACCAACACCACACAAAGTCTGGCTCAGACTACACACCAACCAACACCACACAAAGTCTAGCTCAGAAGACACACTAACCAACACCACACAAAGTCTGGCTCAGACTACACACCAACCAACACCACACAAAGTCTGGCTCAGACGACACACCAACCAACACCACACAAAGTCTGGATCAGACGACACACCAACCAACACCACACAAAGTCTAGCTCAGAAGACACACCAACCAACACCACACCACAAAGTCTGGCTCAGACGACACACCAACCAACACCACACAATGTCTGGCTCAGACTACACACCAACCAACACCACACAAAGTCTAGCTCAGACGGCACACCAACCAACACCACACAAAGTCTGGCTCAGACTACACACCAACCAACACCACACAAAGTCTGGCTCAGACGGCACACCAACCAACACCACACAAAGTCTGGCTCAGACTACACACCAACCAACACCACACAAAGTCTGGCTCAGACGGCACATCAACCAACACCACACAAAGTCTGGCTCAGACTACACACCAACCAACACCACACAAAGTCTGGCTCAGACGGCACATCAACCAACACCACACAAAGTCTGGCTCAGACTACACACCAACCCACACCACACAAAGTCTGGCTCAGACTACACACCAACCAACACCACACAAAGTCTGGCTCAGACTACACACCAACCAACACCACACAAAGTCTGGCTCAGACGACACACCAACCAACACCACACAAAGTCTGGCTCAGATGACACACCAACCAACACCACACAAAGTCTGGCTCAGACGGCACACCAACCAACACCACACAAAGTCTGGCTCAGAAGACACACCAACCAACACCACACAAAGTCTCCTTACCGAGGACCTCCGACCAACACGACCTTCACAAGAATGGTCAATGTAGAACAATTAACATTTATATTTCAAACAAAACACCAGTCAGTTACAACAAAGAAGAGTCCAACAAAACTTTAATAACACGTAAGTGTCCAGCAGAACACCAGCCAATTACAACACGTAATTGTTTAGGCAAAACACCTGCCAATTACAATATGTGATAGTACCAGCCAATTACATCACATCAGAGTGCATGTAGAACACCAGTCAATTACAACAAATATGAGTGCATGTAGAACACCAGCCAATCAAAATCCGAAGCAAATATATCATACGAAGCCACTAATAAAGACCGATACAGTTCTAGTTGGACTTAACCGGAGTACAGAAGAAGAACACCTGTATTTTACACAAATGTGCTCATTTAGATAAGCCCTACAAATCTGAGTTGTGACAAACACGTTTAACTGAGGACAGGACAAGTTGATTTATAGGTGTACCAACTCCACGCATTGAAGACTGGTCTAGACAGGACTCCACATACTCAAAGACTGGTCTAGACAGGACTCCACATACCCAGACACGACTGGCCTACTATGGACTCCACACACTCAGACAAGACTGGTTTACACAGCACTCAATACACTCAGACAAGACTGGTCTAGACTGGACCCCTCAAACAAAACTGTACTGGACACTCAAACAAGAGACTGATCTATACAGGACCAATCCAATATACACCAATAACATACGCAGCCGCCGGCACACAAGAGAACACATTACAATATCAACGAATTTAAATGAAAATGTGTATTTAATAAGTGATAATTTTAATTCGTGAACGACACCAAGTTTGCTTCTAATTATAAGTAAACACAGAGATAAGAGGAAAGTTTTTTCCAGGTATTCGCTTGTCGTTATTGTTAGTGGACGATGTTAAAGGGGCTTAGCCTTTCACGTCTGTTTGTTTACCTCGAGAGTTTGGTACGACTTCGTCTAGTTAAAGTCTGGTGATGCTAGGTGGGTTATTATGGTTGGCTGAAGTTTATTGGGTTATTATGGTTGGCTGAAGTTTGGTGGGTTATTATGGTTGGCTGAAGTTTGGTGGGTTATTATGGTTGGCTGAAGTTTATTGGGTTATTATGGTTGGCTGAAGTTTGGTGGGTTATTATGGTTGGCTGAAGTTTGGTGGGTTATTATGGTTGGCTGAAGTTTGGTGGGTTATTATGGTTGGCTGAAGTTTGGTGGGTTATTATGGTTGGCTGAAGTTTATTGGGTTATTATGGTTGGCTGAAGTTTGGTGGGTTATTATGGTTGGCTGAAGTTTGGTGGGTTATTATGGTTGGCTGAAGTTTGGTGGGTTGTTATGGTTGGCTGAAGTTTGGTGGGTTGTTATGGTTGGCTGAAGTTTGGTGGGTTATTATGGTTGGCTGAAGTTTGGTGGGTTATTATGGTTGGCTGAAGTTTGGTGGGTTATTATGGTTGGCTGAAGTTTGGTGGGTTGTTATGGTTGGCTGAAGTTTGGTGGGTTATTATGGTTGGCTGAAGTTTATTGGGTTATTATGGTTGGCTGAAGTTTGGTGGGTTATTATGGTTGGCTGAAGTTTGGTGGGTTATTATGGTTGGCTGAAGTTTGGTGGGTTATTATGGTTGGCTGAAGTTTGGTGGGTTATTATGGTTGGCTGAAGTTTGGTGGGTTATTATGGTTGGCTGAAGTTTGGCGGGTTATTATGGTTGGCTGAAGTTTGGCGGGTTATTATGGTTGGCTGAAGTTTGGTGGGTTACTATGGTTGGCTGATATAATGGGTTATTGTGACTCATTTGAGCGTTTAGGAAATTAACGCCCTTTAGTAACCAATTTATAACTATAAATATCCATTCAGACTGAAAATCTAAATGTTTTGTCCAGCTGGTAACCGCGGCGAGGATTAGCCAATCACAGCAGTGTATATATATTTTTTCAATGGAAATATTCTGCATATTGTGTTGCTGCCATAAGTTATGATTATTCATTTATTAATTATTATGAATTTATAATGTATATCACAGTTATTCAAGACTGAACGATGCATTAATGCTATAATTTGGTAATGGGAGAGAGCCTCTTTATGCAGCGTTATGCTCAGTAGGCGATTGATGGATCAGACAAGATTATCTGGAACTCATTATCCAGTGATTGATGAATGAGCGTGCATTGTCTACCTCACACGGTGGCTGCTCATAATACACGGTGATAACCAGACGATCATTATACTCGGTGATAACCAGACGTTCATTATACACGGTGATAACCAGATAATCATTATACACGGTGATAGCCAGACAATCATTATACACGGTGATAACCAGACGATCATTGTACACGGTGATAACCAGACGATCATTATGCACGTTGATAACGAGACAATCATTATTCTCGGTGATAACCAGACGTTCATTATACACGGTGATAACCAGATAATCATTATACTCGGTGATAACCAAACGATCATTATACACGGTGATAACCAGACGATCATTATTCACAGTGATAACCAGACAATCATTATACACGGTGATAACCAGACGATCATTATTCACGGTGATAACCAGACGACCATTATTCACGGTGATAACCAGACACGGTGATCTTATTAAAATTCTTCACCATCCCTATCACTAAAATTTCCAACTTTCACTCTCACTAAAAACCTCAACTTTCACTCTCACTAAAAACCTCAACTTTCACTCTCACTAAAAACCTCAACATTCACTCTCATTAAAAACCTCAACTTTCACTCTCACTAAAAACCTCAACTTTCACTCTCACTAAAAACCTCAACTTTCACTCTCTCTAAAAACCTCAACTTTCACTCTCACTAAAAACCTCAACTTTCACTCTCATTAAAAAACTCTCTCCATTCACTTTCACTAAAAGCATCAACATTCGCTCTCACCATAAAACCTTAACATGCACTCTAACTGTAAACTTCCAGAGTGAAGTATCTTCATATATTCTCACTATTCACTTTCAGCATTTGACGCCCTCACTATTCACTCTTCAGCACTCAGTGCATAACCATAGCTGGAGATTCCCCATGACGCCAGCCATGCACTCAAAGCGTAAATTCTCCTCACATGTTGCACTCTAACCGTGGGTTCTCCTCACATGTTGCACTCTAACCGGGGGCCCTCCTCACATGTTGCACTCAAAGCGTGAGTTCTCCTCACATGTTGCACTCTAACCGTGGGTTCTCCTCACATGTTGCACTCTAACCGTGGGTACTTTCACCTTGTTTTCATTTTGTACTTTTCTCATCATTCACCATCTTAACTTGCACTCTTTCATCATACACCAGCTTATCTTGCACTCTTTCATCATACACCAGCTTATCTTGCACTCTTTCATCATACACCAGCTTATCTTGCACTCTTTCATCATACACCAGCTTATCTTGCACTCTTTCATCATACACCAGCTTATCTTGCACTCTTTCATCATACACCAGCTTATCTTGCACTCTTGCATCATACACCAACTTATCTTGCACTCTTTCATCATACACCAGCTTATCTTGCACTCTTTCATCATACACCAGCTTATCTTGCACTCTTGCATCATACACCAGCTTATCTTGCACTCTTTCATCATACACCAGCTTATCTTGCTTTCTTTCATCATACACCAGCTTATCTTGCACTCTTTCATCATACACCAGCTCATCTTGCACTCTTTCATCATACACCAGCTTATCTTGCACTCTTTCATCATACACCAGCTTATCTTGCACTCTTTCATCATACACCAGCTTATCTTGCACTCTTTCATCATACACCAGCTTATCTTGCACTCTTTCATCATACACCAGCTTATCTTGCACTCTTGCATCATACACCAACTTATCTTGCACTCTTTCATCATACACCAGCTTATCTTGCTTTCTTTCATCATACACCAGCTTATCTTGCACTCTTTCATCATACACCAGCTTATCTTGCACTCTTGCATCATACACCAGCTTATCTTGCACTCTTTCATCATACACCAGCTTATCTTGCTTTCTTTCATCATACACCAGCTTATCTTGCACTCTTTCATCATACACCAGCTCATCTCGCACTCTTTCATCATACACCAGCTTATCTTGCACTCTTTCATCATACACCAGCTCATCTTGCACTCTTTCATCATACACCAGCTCATCTTGCACTCTTTCATCATACACCAGCTCATCTTGCACTCTTGCATCATACACCAGCTCATCTTGCACTCTTTCATCATACAATCCCATATCATACAATATTCTGCCACTCACTAGCTCTATATAATTTCTATTCATTTACCTTCCCCATTCTGCGGCCTTTCATCATAGCATTATACATTCCATATATTATAATAATAATAATAATAATATTTATTATTATTATTATTATTATTATTATTATTATTATTATTATTATTATTATTATTATTATTATTATTATTATTATTATTATTATTATTATACAGCTCTTATCTCGCACTCTTTCCATCATTCAATCCCTTACTTTTTTAAATCACACACACCCACTTCTTTATCTTACACTCAATCATACACCCGCTAGAGCTTGCACTCCTGCCCCATTTACTCGAATTTTTACGTGGTTTTATCATGCACCGTTTTATCTTGCACTCTTTTATAACACAATTACCTTCAACACTTTTCCATCAATCACCTCCCTATCTTGCACTCTATAATCACACCCCCCCCCCTCCCTTATCTTATACACACAGTTCATTATCATGCCCTCTTTCTCCCATATACAACCAAATATTGCCTATTTCCGCTATGCTACCCCTTATCTTGCAGTGTGTCATCATACCACTTTATATTGCACTATTATCAAGCCCTTATCATGTACTCTCTTCTAATGCACTCACTAATAACGCAATTCCTCATCTACACACAGCATTATTCCTCATAATTCTAATGCAACATTTCCCTCTCATATTCCTGGTTCTTGCTCTTGTGCTCCCCTGTTTATCGTCCATTATCTCTTAATGAGTCATTTATCAAGAATTAAGTCGTAATTGCACTTTCTGCTCTGGATAGCACGTGATATTTCATTTGTTTAACAGCCATTGTGAAACTTGTTATTGTAAGTCCTTTATCATCTCTCTCTCTCTCTCTCTCTCTCTCTCTCTCTCTCTCTCTCTCTCTCTCTCTCTCTCTCTCTCTCTCTCTCTCTCTCTCTCTCTCTCTCTCTCTCTCTCTCTCTCGTTTGCACTCCCGCAGTATGGCTCTCTCTTTCTTTTGCCCTCATTCACAGGCCATGGTCATGAGTGAGAATAGTTACCACTGTGAGTGAGCATAGTTACCACTGTGAGTGAGCATAGTTGCCACTGTGAGTGAGCATAGTTAACACTGAGAGTGGACACAGTTACCACTGAGAGTGGGCACAGTTACCACTGAGAGTGGGCACAGTTATGACTGAGAGTGAGCATAGTTACCACTGAGAGTGGGCACAGTTACCACTGAGAGTGGGCACAGTTATCACTGAGAGTGAGCATAGTTACCACTGAGAGTGGGCACAGTTACCACTGAGAGTGGGCACAGTTACCACTGAGAGTGGGCACAGTTATCACTGAGAGTGAGCATAGTTACCACTGAGAGTGGGCACAGTTACCACTGAGAGTGGGCACAGTTACCACTGAGAGTGAGCATAGTTGCCACTGTGAGTGAGCATAGTTACCACTGTGAGTGGGCACAGTAACCATTGAAATACGTTGGCCGGACATTGCTAATAGTAGTTCTGCCTTAGTGGTTAAGTAGAGTTTAGAGGAGAAGCAGTGCTCAGGGATGAATTAGTTATCTGAGTGGCGGAGTAGTTCAGCAGGGCATGAACACCCACTGGAGAATTCTAAGTGTCTAATTGTGCCTTAGAGCTTGACGGAGAAGAGTAGTGTCTAGTGGTGTATCTGAGCCTAAAGTGGTGTATTACATCACCATGCTGTAGTGTCTGTTGGTATATTAGATCAGTAGCTGGTAGTACCTAGTGGTGGAGTAGTACCTAGTGGTGGAGTAGTACCTAGTGGTGGAGTAGTACCTAGTGGTGGAGTAGTACCTTGTGGTGGAGTAGTACCTAGTGGTGGAGTAGTACCTAGTGGTGGAGTAGTACCTAGTGGTGGAGTAGTACCTAGTGGTGGAGTAGTACCTAGTGGTGGAGTAGTACCTTGTGGTGGAGTAGTACCTAGTGGTGGAGTAGTACCTTGTGGTGGAGTAGTACCTAGTGGTGGAGTAGTACCTAGTGGTGGAGTAGTACCTAGTGGTGGAGTAGTACCTAGTGGTGGAGTAGTACCTTGTGGTGGAGTAGTACCTAGTGGTGGAGTAGTACCTAGTGGTGGAGTAGTACCTAGTGGTGGAGTAGTACCTTGTGGTGGAGTAGTACCTAGTGGTGGAGTAGTACCTTGTGGTGGAGTAGTACCTAGTGGTGGAGTAGTACCTAGTGGTGGAGTAGTACCTAGTGGTGGAGTAGTACCTTGTGGTGGAGTAGTACCTAGTGGTGGAGTAGTACCTAGTGGTAGAGTAGTACCTAGTGGTGGAGTAGTACCTAGTGGTGGAGTAGTACCTAGTGGTGGAGTAGTACCTAGTGGTGGAGTAGTACCTAGTGGTGGAGTAGTACCTAGTGGTAGAGTAGTACCTAGTGGTGGAGTAGTACCTAGTGGTGGAGTAGTACCTAGTGGTGGAGTAGTACCTTGTGGTGGAGTAGTACCTAGTGGTGGAGTAGTACCTAGTGGTAGAGTAGTACCTAGTGGTGGAGTAGTACCTAGTGGTGGAGTAGTACCTAGTGGTGGAGTAGTACCTAGTGGTGGAGTAGTACCTAGTGGTAGAGTAGTACCTAGTGGTGGAGTAGTACCTAGTGGTGGAGTAGTACCTAGTGGTGGAGTAGTACCTTGTGGTGGAGTAGTACCTAGTGGTGGAGTAGTACCTAGTGGTAGAGTAGTACCTAGTGGTGGAGTAGTACCTAGTGGTGGAGTAGTACCTAGTGGTGGAGTAGTACCTAGTGGTGGAGTAGTACCTAGTGGTAGAGTAGTACCTAGTGGTGGAGTAGTACCTAGTGGTAGAGTAGTACCTAGTGGTGGAGTAGTACCTAGTGGTGGAGTAGTACCTAGTGGTGGAGTAGTACCTAGTGGTGGAGTAGTACCTAGTGGTAGAGTAGTACCTAGTGGTGGAGTAGTACCTAGTGGTAGAGTAGTACCTAGTGGTGGAGTAGTACCTAGTGGTGGAGTAGTACCTTGTGGTGGAGTAGTACCTAGTGGTGGAGTAGTACCTTGTGGTGGAGTAGTACCTAGTGGTAGAGTAGTACCTTGTGGTGGAGTAGTACCTAGTGGTGGAGTAGTACCTTGTGGTGGAGTAGTACCTAGTGGTGGAGTAGTACCTTGTGGTGGAGTAGTACCTAGTGGTGAAGTAGTACCTTGTGGTGGAGTAGTACCTAGTGGTGGAGTAGTACCTTGTGGTGGAGTAGTACCTAGTGGTGGAGTAGTACCTAGTGGTGGAGTAGTACCTTGTGGTGGAGTAGTACCTAGTGGTGGAGTAGTACCTAGTGGTGGAGTAGTACCTAGTGGTGAAGTAGTACCTAGTGGTGGAGTAGTACCTTGTGGTGGAGTAGTACCTAGTGGTGAAGTAGTACCTAGTGGTGGAGTAGTACCTAGTGGTGGAGTAGTACCTTGTGGTAGAGTAGTACCTTGTGGTGGAGTAGTACCTAGTGGTGGAGTAGTACCTTGTGGTGGAGTAGTACCTTGTGGTGGAGTAGTACCTTGTGGTGAAGTAGTACCTAGTGGTGGAGTAGTACCTTGTGGTGGAGTAGTACCTAGTGGTGGAGTAGTACCTTGTGGTGGAGTAGTACCTTGTGGTGGAGTAGTACCTAGTGGTAGAGTAGTACCTAGTGGTGGAGTAGTACCTTGTGGTGGAGTAGTACCTAGTGGTGGAGTAGTACCTTGTGGTGGAGTAGTACCTTGTGGTGGAGTAGTACCTAGTGGTGGAGTAGTACCTTGTGGTGGAGTAGTACCTTGTGGTGGAGTAGTACCTAGTGGTGGAGTAGTACCTTGTGGTGGAGTAGTACCTAGTGGTGGAGTAGTACCTAGTGGTGGAGTAGTACCTTGTGGTGGAGTAGTACCTTGTGGTGGAGTAGTACCTAGTGGTGGAGTAGTACCTTGTGGTGGAGTAGTACCTTGTGGTGGAGTAGTACCTTGTGGTGAAGTAGTACCTAGTGGTGAAGTAGTACCTTGTGGTGGAGTAGTACCTAGTGGTGAAGTAGTACCTTGTGGTGGAGTAGTACCTAGTGGTGGAGTAGTACCTTGTGGTGGAGTAGTACCTTGTGGTGGAGTAGTACCTAGTGGTGGAGTAGTACCTTGTGGTAGAGTAGTACCTTGTGGTGGAGTAGTACCTAGTGGTGGAGTAGTACCTAGTGGTGGAGTAGTACCTAGTGGTGAAGTAGTACCTTGTGGTGGAGTAGTACCTTGTGGTAGAGTAGTACCTTGTGGTGAAGTAGTACCTTGTGGTGGAGTAGTACCTAGTGGTGGAGTAGTACCTAGTGGTGGAGTAGTACCTTGTGGTGGAGTAGTACCTTGTGGTGGAGTAGTACCTAGTGGTGGAGTAGTACCTTGTGGTGGAGTAGTACCTAGTGGTGGAGTAGTACCTAGTGGTAGAGTAGTACCTAGTGGTAGAGTAGTACCTAGTGGTGGAGTAGTACCTTGTGGTAAAGTAGTACCTAGTGGTGGAGTAGTACCTAGTGGTAGAGTAGTACCTAGTGGTGGAGTAGTACCTTGTGGTGAAGTAGTACCTAGTGGTGGAGTAGTACCTTGTGGTAGAGTAGTACCTAGTGGTGGAGTAGTACCTAGTGGTAGAGTAGTACCTTGTGGTGAAGTAGTACCTAGTGGTGGAGTAGTACCTTGTGGTGGAGTAGTACCTAGTGGTGAAGTAGTACCTAGTGGTGGAGTAGTACCTAGTGGTAGAGTAGTACCTAGTGGTAGAGTAGTACCTAGTGGTGGAGTAGTACCTTGTGGTGGAGTAGTACCTAGTGGTGGAGTAGTACCTAGTGGTGGAGTAGTACCTTGTGGTGGAGTAGTACCTAGTGGTAGAGTAGTACCTAGTGGTAGAGTAGTACCTTGTGGTGAAGTAGTACCTAGTGGTGGAGTAGTACCTTGTGGTGGAGTAGTACCTAGTGGTGGAGTAGTACCTAGTGGTGGAGTAGTACCTTGTGGTGGAGTAGTACCTAGTGGTAGAGTAGTACCTAGTGGTAGAGTAGTACCTAGTGGTAGAGTAGTACCTAGTGGTGGAGTAGTACCTTGTGGTAGAGTAGTACCTAGTGGTGGAGTAGTACCTAGTGGTAGAGTAGTACCTTGTGGTGAAGTAGTACCTAGTGGTGGAGTAGTACCTAGTGGTGGAGTAGTACCTAGTGGTAGAGTAGTACCTAGTGGTGGAGTAGTACCTAGTGGTAGAGTAGTACCTAGTGGTGGAGTAGTACCTTGTGGTAGAGTAGTACCTAGTGGTGGAGTAGTACCTAGTGGTAGAGTAGTACCTTGTGGTGAAGTAGTACCTAGTGGTGGAGTAGTACCTTGTGGTGGAGTAGTACCTAGTGGTAGAGTAGTACCTAGTGGTGGAGTAGTACCTTGTGGTGGAGTAGTACCTAGTGGTGGAGTAGTACCTTGTGGTGAAGTAGTACCTAGTGGTGGAGTAGTACCTTGTGGTAGAGTAGTACCTAGTGGTGGAGTAGTACCTAGTGGTGGAGTAGTACCTAGTGGTGGAGTAGTACCTTGTGGTGGAGTAGTACCTAGTGGTGGAGTAGTACCTAGTGGTGAAGTAGTACCTAGTGGTAGAGTAGTACCTTGTGGTGAAGTAGTACCTAGTGGTGGAGTAGTACCTTGTGGTGAAGTAGTACCTAGTGGTGGAGTAGTACCTTGTGGTGGAGTAGTACCTTGTGGTGGAGTAGTACCTAGTGGTGGAGTAGTACCTAGTGGTAGAGTAGTACCTAGTGGTGGAGTAGTACCTTGTGGTGGAGTAGTACCTAGTGGTGGAGTAGTACCTAGTGGTGGAGTAGTACCTAGTGGTGGAGTAGTACCTTGTGGTGAAGTAGTACCTAGTGGTAGAGTAGTACCTAGTGGTGGAGTAGTACCTTGTGGTGAAGTAGTACCTTGTGGTGGAGTAGTACCTTGTGGTGAAGTAGTACCTAGTGGTGGAGTAGTACCTTGTGGTGGAGTAGTACCTTGTGGTGGAGTAGTACCTTGTGGTGGAGTAGTACCTAGTGGTGGAGTAGTACCTTGTGGTGGAGTAGTACCTTGTGGTGGAGTAGTACCTAGTGGTGGAGTAGTACCTTGTGGTGGAGTAGTACCTTGTGGTGGAGTAGTACCTAGTGGTGGAGTAGTACCTTGTGGTGGAGTAGTACCTTGTGGTGGAGTAGTACCTTGTGGTGAAGTAGTACCTAGTGGTGGAGTAGTACCTTGTGGTGGAGTAGTACCTAGTGGTGGAGTAGTACCTTGTGGTGGAGTAGTACCTAGTGGTGGAGTAGTACCTAGTGGTGGAGTAGTACCTAGTGGTGGAGTAGTACCTTGTGGTGGAGTAGTACCTAGTGGTGGAGTAGTACCTAGTGGTGAAGTAGTACCTTGTGGTGGAGTAGTACCTAGTGGTGGAGTAGTACCTTGTGGTGGAGTAGTACCTTGTGGTGGAGTAGTACCTTGTGGTGGAGTAGTACCTTGTGGTGAAGTAGTACCTAGTGGTGGAGTAGTACCTAGTGGTGGAGTAGTACCTAGTGGTGGAGTAGTACCTTGTGGTGGAGTAGTACCTAGTGGTGGAGCAGTACCTAGTGGTGGAGTAGTACCTAGTGGTGGAGTAGTACCTAGTGGTGGAGTAGTACCTTGTGGTGGAGTAGTACCTAGTGGTGGAGTAGTACCTTGTGGTGGAGTAGTACCTAGTGGTGGAGTAGTACCTTGTGGTGGAGTAGTACCTAGTGGTGGAGTAGTACCTAGTGGTGGAGTAGTACCTAGTGGTGGAGTAGTACCTAGTGGTGGAGTAGTACCTAGTGGTAGAGTAGTACCTAGTGGTGGAGTAGTACCTAGTGGTGGAGTAGTACCTAGTGGTGGAGTAGTACCTTGTGGTGGAGTAGTACCTAGTGGTGGAGTAGTACCTTGTGGTGGAGTAGTACCTAGTGGTGGAGTAGTACCTTGTGGTGGAGTAGTACCTAGTGGTGGAGTAGTACCTAGTGGTGGAGTAGTACCTAGTGGTGGAGTAGTACCTAGTGGTGGAGTAGTACCTTGTGGTGGAGTAGTACCTAGTGGTGGAGTAGTACCTAGTGGTAGAGTAGTACCTAGTGGTGGAGTAGTACCTAGTGGTGGAGTAGTACCTAGTGGTGGAGTAGTACCTAGTGGTAGAGTAGTACCTAGTGGTGGAGTAGTACCTAGTGGTGGAGTAGTACCTAGTGGTGGAGTAGTACCTTGTGGTGGAGTAGTACCTAGTGGTGGAGTAGTACCTAGTGGTAGAGTAGTACCTAGTGGTGGAGTAGTACCTAGTGGTGGAGTAGTACCTAGTGGTGGAGTAGTACCTAGTGGTGGAGTAGTACCTAGTGGTAGAGTAGTACCTAGTGGTGGAGTAGTACCTAGTGGTGGAGTAGTACCTAGTGGTGGAGTAGTACCTTGTGGTGGAGTAGTACCTAGTGGTGGAGTAGTACCTTAGTGGTAGAGTAGTACCTAGTGGTGGAGTAGTACCTAGTGGTGGAGTAGTACCTAGTGGTGGAGTAGTACCTAGTGGTGGAGTAGTACCTAGTGGTAGAGTAGTACCTAGTGGTGGAGTAGTACCTAGTGGTAGAGTAGTACCTAGTGGTGGAGTAGTACCTAGTGGTGGAGTAGTACCTAGTGGTGGAGTAGTACCTTGTGAGTAGTACCTATTGGTGAGTAGTACCTAGTGGTGAGAGTAGAGTACCTTGTGGTGGAGTAGTACCTAGTGGTGGAGTAGTACCTTGTGGTGGAGTAGTACCTAGGTGGTGGAGTAGTACCTTGTGGTGGAGTAGTACCTAGTGGTGAGTAGTACCTGTGGTGGAGTAGTACCTAGTGGTGAGTAGTACCTTGTGGTGGAGTAGTACCTAGTGGTGGAGTAGTACCTTGTGGTGGAGTAGTACCTAGTGGTGGAGTAGTACCTTTGGTGAGTAGTAACCTATTGGTGGATTAATACCTTGTGGTGGAGTAGTACCTAGTGGTGGAGTAGTACCTGTGGTGGGTAGTACTGTGTGGAGTAGTACCTAGTGGTGGAGTAGTACCTAGTGGTGGAGTAGTACCTTGTGGTGGAGTAGTACCTTAGTGGTGGAGTAGTACCTAGTGGTGGAGTAGTACCTAGTGGTGAGTAGTACCTAGTGGTGGAGTAGTACCTTGTGGTGGAGTAGTACCTAGTGGTGAAGTAGTACCTAGTGGTGGAGTAGTACCTAGTGGTGGAGTAGTACCTTGTGGTAGGAGTAGTACCTTGTGGTGGAGTAGTACCTAGTGGTGGAGTAGTACCTTGTGGTGGAGTAGTACCTTGTGGTGGAGTAGTACCTTAGTGGTGAGTAGTACCTAGTGGTGGAGTAGTACCTTGTGGTGGAGTAGTACCTAGTGGTGGAGTAGTACCTTGTGGTGGAGTAGTACCTTAGTGGTGGAGTAGTACCTAGTGGTAGAGTAGTACCTAGTGGTGGAGTAGTACCTTGTGGTGGAGTAGTACCTAGTGGTGGAGTAGTACCTTGTGGTGGAGTAGTACCTTGTGGTGGAGTAGTACCTAGTGGTGGAGTAGTACCTTGTGGTGGAGTAGTACCTTGTGGTGGAGTAGTACCTAGTGGTGGAGTAGTACCTTGTGGTGGAGTAGTACCTAGTGGTGGAGTAGTACCTAGTGGTGGAGTAGTACCTTGTGGTGGAGTAGTACCTTGTGGTGGAGTAGTACCTAGTGGTGGAGTAGTACCTTGTGGTGGAGTAGTACCTTGTGGTGGAGTAGTACCTTGTGGTGAAGTAGTACCTAGTGGTGAAGTAGTACCTTGTGGTGGAGTAGTACCTAGTGGTGAAGTAGTACCTTGTGGTGGAGTAGTACCTAGTGGTGGAGTAGTACCTTGTGGTGGAGTAGTACCTTGTGGTGGAGTAGTACCTAGTGGTGGAGTAGTACCTTGTGGTAGAGTAGTACCTTGTGGTGGAGTAGTACCTAGTGGTGGAGTAGTACCTAGTGGTGGAGTAGTACCTAGTGGTGAAGTAGTACCTTGTGGTGGAGTAGTACCTTGTGGTAGAGTAGTACCTTGTGGTGAAGTAGTACCTTGTGGTGGAGTAGTACCTAGTGGTGGAGTAGTACCTAGTGGTGGAGTAGTATCTTGTGGTGGAGTAGTACCTTGTGGTGGAGTAGTACCTAGTGGTGGAGTAGTACCTTGTGGTGGAGTAGTACCTAGTGGTGGAGTAGTACCAAGTGGTAGAGTAGTACCTAGTGGTAGAGTAGTACCTAGTGGTGGAGTAGTACCTTGTGGTAAAGTAGTACCTAGTGGTGGAGTAGTACCTAGTGGTAGAGTAGTACCTAGTGGTGGAGTAGTACCTTGTGGTGAAGTAGTACCTAGTGGTGGAGTAGTACCTTGTGGTAGAGTAGTACCTAGTGGTGGAGTAGTACCTAGTGGTAGAGTAGTACCTTGTGGTGAAGTAGTACCTAGTGGTGGAGTAGTACCTTGTGGTGGAGTAGTACCTAGTGGTGAAGTAGTACCTAGTGGTGGAGTAGTACCTAGTGGTAGAGTAGTACCTAGTGGTAGAGTAGTACCTAGTGGTGGAGTAGTACCTTGTGGTGGAGTAGTACCTAGTGGTGGAGTAGTACCTAGTGGTGGAGTAGTACCTTGTGGTGGAGTAGTACCTAGTGGTAGAGTAGTACCTAGTGGTAGAGTAGTACCTTGTGGTGAAGTAGTACCTAGTGGTGGAGTAGTACCTTGTGGTGGAGTAGTACCTAGTGGTGGAGTAGTACCTAGTGGTGGAGTAGTACCTTGTGGTGGAGTAGTACCTAGTGGTAGAGTAGTACCTAGTGGTAGAGTAGTACCTAGTGGTAGAGTAGTACCTAGTGGTGGAGTAGTACCTTGTGGTAGAGTAGTACCTAGTGGTGGAGTAGTACCTAGTGGTAGAGTAGTACCTTGTGGTGAAGTAGTACCTAGTGGTGGAGTAGTACCTAGTGGTGGAGTAGTACCTAGTGGTAGAGTAGTACCTAGTGGTGGAGTAGTACCTAGTGGTAGAGTAGTACCTAGTGGTGGAGTAGTACCTTGTGGTAGAGTAGTACCTAGTGGTGGAGTAGTACCTAGTGGTAGAGTAGTACCTTGTGGTGAAGTAGTACCTAGTGGTGGAGTAGTACCTTGTGGTGGAGTAGTACCTAGTGGTAGAGTAGTACCTAGTGGTGGAGTAGTACCTTGTGGTGGAGTAGTACCTAGTGGTGGAGTAGTACCTTGTGGTGAAGTAGTACCTAGTGGTGGAGTAGTACCTTGTGGTGGAGTAGTACCTAGTGGTAGAGTAGTACCTAGTGGTGGAGTAGTACCTTGTGGTGGAGTAGTACCTAGTGGTGGAGTAGTACCTTGTGGTAGAGTAGTACCTAGTGGTGGAGTAGTACCTAGTGGTGGAGTAGTACCTAGTGGTGGAGTAGTACCTTGTGGTGGAGTAGTACCTAGTGGTGGAGTAGTACCTAGTGGTGAAGTAGTACCTAGTGGTAGAGTAGTACCTTGTGGTGAAGTAGTACCTAGTGGTGGAGTAGTACCTTGTGGTGAAGAAGTACCTAGTGGTGGAGTAGTACCTTGTGGTGGAGTAGTACCTTGTGGTGGAGTAGTACCTAGTGGTGGAGTAGTACCTAGTGGTAGAGTAGTACCTAGTGGTGGAGTAGTACCTTGTGGTGGAGTAGTACCTAGTGGTGGAAGTAGTACCTAGTGGTGGAGTAGTACCTAGTGGTGGAGTAGTACCTTGTGGTGCAGTAGTACCTAGTGGTAGAGTAGTACCTAGTGGTGGAGTAGTACCTTGTGGTGAAGTAGTACCTTGTGGTGGAGTAGTACCTTGTGGTGAAGTAGTACCTAGTGGTGGAGTAGTACCTTGTGGTGGAGTAGTACCTTGTGGTGGAGTAGTACCTTGTGGTGGAGTAGTACCTAGTGGTGGAGTAGTACCTTGTGGTGGAGTAGTACCTTGTGGTGGAGTAGTACCTAGTGGTGGAGTAGTACCTTGTGGTGGAGTAGTACCTTGTGGTGGAGTAGTACCTAGTGGTGGAGTAGTACCTTGTGGTGGAGTAGTACCTTGTGGTGGAGTAGTACCTTGTGGTGAAGTAGTACCTAGTGGTGGAGTAGTACCTTGTGGTGGAGTAGTACCTAGTGGTGGAGTAGTACCTAGTGGTGGAGTAGTACCTTGTGGTGGAGTAGTACCTAGTGGTGGAGTAGTACCTTGTGGTGGAGTAGTACCTAGTGGTGGAGTAGTACCTAGTGGTGGAGTAGTACCTAGTGGTGGAGTAGTACCTTGTGGTGGAGTAGTACCTAGTGGTGGAGTAGTACCTAGTGGTGGAGTAGTACCTTGTGGTGGAGTAGTACCTAGTGGTGGAGTAGTACCTTGTGGTGGAGTAGTACCTTGTGGTGGAGTAGTACCTTGTGGTGGAGTAGTACCTTGTGGTGAAGTAGTACCTAGTGGTGGAGTAGTACCTAGTGGTGGAGTAGTACCTAGTGGTGGAGTAGTACCTTGTGGTGGAGTAGTACCTAGTGGTGGAGTTGTACCTAGTGGTGGAGTAGTACCTTGTGGTGGAGTAGTACCCAGTGGTGGAGTAGTACCTAGTGGTGGAGTAGTACCTAGTGGTGGAGTAGTACCTTGTGGTGGAGTAGTACCTAGTGGTGTAGTACCTTGTGGTGGAGTAGTACCTTGTGGTGGAGTAGTACCTTGTGGTGGAGTAGTACCTAGTGGTGGAGTAGTACCTTGTGGTGGAGTAGTACCTAGTGGTGGAGTAGTACCTTGTGGTGGAGTAGTACCTAGTGGTGGAGTAGTACCTAGTGGTGGAGTAGTACCTTGTGGTGGAGTAGTACCTAGTGGTGGAGTAGTACCTTGTGGTGGAGTAGTACCTTGTGGTGGAGTAGTACCTTGTGGTGAAGTAGTACCTAGTGGTGGAGTAGTACCTTGTGGTGGAGTAGTACCTAGTGGTGGAGTAGTACCTAGTGGTAGAGTAGTACCTAGTGGTGGAGTAGTACCTAGTGGTGGAGTAGTACCTTGTGGTGGAGTAGTACCAAGTGGTGGAGTAGTACCTTGTGGTGGAGTAGTACCTAGTGGTGGAGTAGTACCTTGTGGTGGAGTAGTACCTAGTGGTGGAGTAGTACCTAGTGGTAGAGTAGTACCTAGTGGTGGAGTAGTACCTAGTGGTGGAGTAGTACCTTGTGGTGGAGTAGTACCAAGTGGTGGAGTAGTACCTTGTGGTGGAGTAGTACCTAGTGGTGGAGTAGTACCTAGTGGTAGAGTAGTACCTAGTGGTGGAGTAGTACCTAGTGGTGGAGTAGTACCTTGTGGTGGAGTAGTACCTAGTGGTGGAGTAGTACCTTGTGGAGTAGTACCTAGTGGTGGAGTAGTACCTAGTGGTGGAGTAGTACCTAGTCTTGGAGTAGTACCTAGTGGTGAAGTAGTACCTTGTGGTGGAGTAGTACCTTGTGGTGGAGTAGTACCTAGTGGTGGAGTAGTACCTTGTGGTGAAGTAGTACCTAGTGGTGGAGTAGTACCTAGTGGTGAAGTAGTACCTAGTGGTGGAGTAGTACCTAGTGGTAGAGTAGTACCTAGTGGTGGAGTAGTACCTAGTGGTGGAGTAGTACCTAGTGGTAGAGTCGTACCTAGTGGCTGCCCCAGTGGGTAGTGGGTCCGTCACTGTGAACTTCAGCAGGTCTTCTTCTCCGCTGCTGCCAATTTGTCTGGTATAAGAAATATATATTCTTTCCCAGGCAGTATTTCCTCAGGCTCCCGCCTCACTAATTATTTGCGATCGATGGCTTCTCGTAAATTTATTCCCAGGCAGACCGTCTTAGTATCTTTGCCTGATATTATTATTATTTTAATGGAATTATTATATATATATGTATATATATATATATATATATATATATATATATATATATATATATATATATATATATATATACATATATATATATATATATATATATATATATATATATACATATATATATATATATATATATATATATATATATATATATATATATATATATATATATATATATATATATATATATATATATATATATACCACCACCTTGAGCCCGGATGGGCACATGTATAAGCAAGTAGATGGGGTCGCCATGGGTTCTCCCCTAGGTGTCCTGTTTGCAAACTTCTACATGGGTACCATCGAGCAAAAAGTCTTAGTCGACATGAACTTGAAACCGGCCATATACTGCAGGTATGTTGACGACATTTTTACACAGGTACCTGATGTCAGACATCTGCAGGAGCTGAAGGAGGCATTTGAGCAGAGTTCCGTGCTGCGTTTCACTTACGAGACGGAAAAGGATGGGAAGCTGCCTTTTCTAGATGTAACAGTCATGGAAAAGGGCGGAGGTTTCCACACTGCAGTCTACACTAAGGAAACAAACATAGGAATGTGCCTAAATGCCAACAGCGACTGCCCCGACAGGTACAAGAGGAGTGTTGTTAACGCATACGTCGACCGTGCTCTCAGCCACAGCTCAGAATGGAAGCAAGTCGACGAAGAACTCTGTAGGGTAAGGCAGGTCCTAGTCAATAACGGCTTCTCCAATGGTTTCATCGAAGACATCATAAGAAGGAAAGTGAAAAGCCATGCAACCTCTGAAGAGACAACTAACACAACACCTATACCCCCTATTAGACTATTTTACAGGAACTTCTTTTCCACAGCTCATAAAACGGAGGAAAGGGTCCTGAAAGATATTGTTAATAGAAACGTTATCCCTACAGACAAAAATCAGAGGATACAACTGACGATTTACTATAAAACCAGAAAAACGGCCAGCCTACTCATGAGAAACTCTCCAGACACAAAACAGAACGCTTTAAAAGAGACTAACGTCGTCTATGCCTTCAAATGCCCACTTGGGGACTGTAAGCTCCAAAAAACCCAGTATATAGGCAAGACAACAACATCTCTTTCTAGGCGTTTAACGATGCATAAGCAACAGGGCTCCATTAAGGAACATATAATCTCTTCCCATAACCAAACCATCGCCAGAGAAATCCTAGTAAACAACACAGAAATCATCGATAGATACAGCGATAGCAGGCGGCTTGACGTTTGCGAGGCACTACACATCAAGAAGTCAACACCAGCAATCAACAGCCAATTATTGCACAACTATATTCTACCCACCTCAAGACTCCGCTCCAATATAGAAGCATCAAGAAATATGGACCAATAGGCTTTCTACAAACACTTCTATTCAATACCCATTGTTTCTGTTCTGTCTTGTGTTGATACTTTTAATACCCTATTAATATCCCCTCCTGTTCTGTCTTGTGTTATGCCACATCACCCTTCCCACCTCACTCAAATGTAGATATAATATCAGAGAGACGTAAGTTCTAATCAGTTGTGTATTTGTGAAGTCTTTGAAAATGTAATAAGTTTTACGAAACGCGCCCGTGTCGCGTCAGACTAGAAATAAAAATGAATTTTGGAGAAGTGATTTTTGATTTACCTCCAACAGTGAAGCGTAATGTACGAAAGATTGAGAAAATTCGTGTTAGAATTATTAATCTTACTTTTTCGGTCATATTTAATAATATATATATATATATATATATATATATATATATATATATATATATATATATATATATATATATATATATATATATATATATGTCGTACCTAGTAGCAAGAACGCACTTCTCAGCCTACTATGCAAGGCCCGATTTGCCTAATAAGCCAAGTTTTCCTGAATTAATATATTTTCTCTATTTTTTTCTTATGAAATGATAAAGCTACCCATTTCATTATGTATGAGGTCAATTTTTTTTTATTGGAGTTAAAATTAACGTAGATATATGACCGAACCTAACCAACCTTACCTAACCTAACATAACCTATCTTTATAGGTTAGGTAGCCGAAAAAGTAAGGTTAGGTTAAGTTAGGTAGGTTAGATAGTCGAAAAATAATTAATTCATGAAAACTTGGCTTATTAGGCAAATCGGGCCTTGCATAGTAGTCCAAAAAGTGCGTTCTGGCTACTAGGTACGACATATATATATATATATATATATATATATATATATATATATATATATATATATATATATATATGTCGTACCTAGTAGCCAGAACGCACTTTTTGGACTACTATGCAAGGCCCGATTTGCCTAATAAGCCAAGTTTTCCTGAATTAATATGTTTTCTCTAATTTTTTTCTTATGAAATGATAAAGCTACCCATTTTATTATGTATGAGGGAAATTTTTTTTTATTGGAGTTAAAATTAACGTAGATATATGACCGAACCTAACCAACCCTACCTAACCTAACCTAACCTATCTTTATAGGTTAGGTTAGGTTAGGTAGCCGAAAACGTTAGGTTAGGTTAGGTTAGGTAGGTTAGGTAGTCGAAAAAACATTAATTCATGAAAACTAGGCTTATTAGGCAAATCGGGCCTTGCATAGTAGGCTGAGAAGTGCGTTCTGGCTACTAGGTACGACATATATATATATATATATATATATATATATATATATATATATATATATATATATATATATATATATATATATATATATATATATATATATATTATAGGGAAGGGAGTACCACCTCTAGCTGGAAGAAGGGGGACCCATAGCCTCGGAGGAAACCACGCATAACGCATTAGAGGGAATGTTTAGATCCCTCCAATACAGTTTCTGTGTGCTTTTCTCCTACCACCCCCTTCCTTTTTTATTTTTTGTGCTTTATTATGCATTTGATGGTTACAAGATATACATGGGTTGATACAAAAATAATAATGCAAAAAGGTGCTTAAAGGTTATGGATCTCTTGAAAAACACAACAATGGGAAACATTGATGAATGTCACAGACGGGTTCGATCATTGTTGCAAGTCAAACACTTCTTCGAATTCCTCTGAAGTTGGACTAGTGCCCAAGACGCAACAGGCATTTCCCCTCTGAATCGCAACACTGAGGCGCTGGAACAAGAAACTTTTTGCTCTCTGGTCTTTTGTAGCGCTGATCAATTTGTCCCCCAATTCCTTCAGGAACTTCAATGCATATATATATATGCGGAGTCTTGAATATTTCAAGACTCCGCTAAAATATAGAAGCATCAAAAAATATGGGCCAATAGGCACTCTGCAGGTTACTTCCATTCTTACCCTCAATTTACCAATTAATACCCATTGATTCGTGTTCTGTCCTGTGATGAAAGTTTTGTTCACCTCATTAAAAACTGTTGTAACATATCACCTCACCCAAAATGCGGGTATAAAATAAAATGAAAGCTGTTTAAATCATAGCATAGTAAGAACTCTGTTTAGTGTTTGCAGGTTATAATTGTGTGTGTGTAAACTAAAATTTTTTGAAAATGTAAAAAGTTATTACGAAACGCGTTCAAGTGTCGTGTCAGACTAGAAATAAAAATGAATTTTGGAGAATTGATTTTTCAATTACCATCAACAGTGAAAAGAAACATTAGAAATATTGAGAAAATTCGTGTTAGAATTAATAATCATACTTTTTCGGTCATATTTAATAATATATGTCTACAGGAAAGACTGCTACCAATATATATATATATATATATATATATATATATATATATATATATATATATATATATATATATATATATATATATATATATATATATATATATATATATACTTATATATATATTATTAAATATGACCGAAAAAGTAAGATTAATAATTCTAACACGAATTTTCTCAATCTTTCGTACATTTCTTTTCACTGCTGGTGGTAATTCAAAAATCAATTCTCCAAAATTCATTTTTATTTCTAGTCTGACGCGACACTTGAGCGCGTTTCGTAAAACTTATTACATTTTCAAAGACTTTAGTTTACACATACACAACTGAATAGAACTTACACATCTCCGATTTGTTTATAACTACATTTGAGTGAGGTGGATAGGGTGAGGTGGTATTAATAGGGTATTAAATTCATCAACACAAGACAGAACACGAAACAATGGGTATTGAATGGAAGTGATTGTAGAAAGCCTATTGGTTCATATTTCTTGATGCTTCTATATTGGAGCGGAGTCTTGAGGTGGGTAGAATATAGTTGAGCATTAATTGGCTGTTGATTGCTGGTGTTGACTTCTTAATGTGTAGTGCCTCGCAAACGTCAAGCCGTCTGCTATCGCTGTATCTATCGATGATTTCTGTGTTGTTTACTAGGATTTCTCTGGCGATGGTTTGGTTGTGGGAAGAGATTATATGTTCCTTAATGGAGCCCTGTTGCTTATGCATCGTTAAACGCCTAGAAAGAGATGTTGTTGTCTTGCCTATATACTGGGTTTTTTGGAGCTTACAGTCCCCAAGAGGGCATTTGAAGGCATAGACGACGTTGGTCTCTTTTAAAGCGTTTTGCTTTGTGTCTGGAGAGTTTCTCATGAGTAGGCTGGCCGTTTTTCTGTTTTTATAGTAAATCGTCAGTTGTATCCTCTGATTTTTGTCTGATTTTTGTTAGCGGAGTCTTGAGGTGGGTAGAATATAGTTGTGCATTAATTGGCTGTTGATTGCTGGTGTTGACTTCTTGATGTGTAGTGCCTCGCAAACGTCGAGATAGATAATAGATAGATACAAAAAAGCAAGATAGATAAAGCGATAGCAGGCGGCTTGACGTTTGCGAGGCACTACACATCAAGAAGTCAACACCAGCAATCAACAGCCAATTAATGCACAACTATATTCTACCCACCTCAAGACTCCGCTCCAATATAGAAGCATCAAGAAATATGGACCAATAGGCTTTCTACAATCACTTCTATTCAATACCCATTGTTTCGTGTTCTGTCTTGTGTTGATGAAATTAATACCTTATTAAATACCACCTCACCCCATCCACCTCATTCAAATGTAGATATAAACAAATCGGAGATGAGTAAGTTTTATTCAGTTGTGTATGTTTAAACTAAAGTCTTTGAAAATGTAATAAGTTTTACGAAACGCGCTCAAGTGTCACGTCAGACTAGAAATAAAAATGAATTTTGGAGAATTGATTTTTGAATTACCACCAACAGTGAAAAGAAATGTACGAAAGATTGAGAAAATTCGTGTTAGAATTATTAATCTTACTTTTTCGGTCATATTTAATAATATATATATATATATATATATATATATATATATATATATATATATATATATATATATATATATATATATATATATATATATATATATATATATATATGTATATATATATATATATATATATATATGTATATATATATATATATATGTATATGTCGTACCTAATAGCCAGAATGCACTTCTCAGCCTACTATTCAAGGCCCGATTTGCCTAATAAGCCAAGTTTTCATGAATTAATGTTTTTTCGTCTACCTAACCTACCTAACCTAACCTAACCTAGCTTTTTTTGGCTACCTAACCTAACCTTACCTATAAATATAGGTTAGGTTAGGTTAGGTAGGGTTGGTTAGGTTCGGTCATATATCTACGTTAATTTTAACTCCAATAAAAAAAAATTGACCTCATACATAGAGAAAAGGGTTGCTTTATCATTTCATAAGAAAAAAATTATAGTATATATATTAATTCAGGAAAACTTGGCTTATTAGGCAAATCGGGCCTTGAATAGTAGGCTGAGAAGTGAGTTCTGGCTACTAGGTACGACATATATATATATATATACCCCTATATATATATATATATATATATATATATATATATATATATATATATATATATATATATATATATATATATATATGTATATATATATATATATATATATATATATATATATATATATATATATATATATATATATATATATATATATATATATATATATATATATATATATATATATATATAGGGGTACCACCACTGGTTTAATTAAAGGGACCCACATCCTCGAAGAAGAAAATAAATAGTGTTCAGAGAAGACCTTGTGGATTCTCACTGAATACTTTAATCTTTTCCTCTCCTACCACCCCTATTATTTTTTTTTTGTTTTTATTTGATTTTATTGCAATGTTACAGTTTACAGAAAACACACACTTATATAACAATATACCAATCAGTGTTCGAAGACCTCGTCCAGTTCCTCGGGGGTCGGGTGCGTACCCAAGATACAACACGCATTTCCCCTCTGAACAGCGACACTGAGGCGCTGGAACATAAAACTGGCCGCTCTTGGGTCTCTAGTCTTCCCAATGAGTTCCTCGCCCAGCTCCTTCAGGAACTTAAGTGCACATTTACCCCAGGCGCCCAGAGTCTCAGAGCCTATTGGCACGAACCTGTAACAACGTTCTAGGTCCCTGTACTTGTTAGTTTTCTGGGTCTCCCTGAAGGTGGCCGCCCCGCATCCCTCAGCTGCGCTGTAAGGTAGATAGGTATCAGCCAATGTGGATGCACACGTGTAGTTCCACACGACCTGTTTACCTTCCCTCCACGGCTGCAGGGTGACTCCATCTGGGCGTTTTTGGCTGTTGTCAGGCCTGCACAACTGAGGTTCCCTTTGTGCTGGGCACCCAGCTGAAGCCAAACTTCTCTTGATGATGTCATTGACGGCTTCATGTCTGGCAATCTTTCCCTGTGTCTTACGACAGATGAGACCATGGCTGCCGTATTGGTCTGCCCGTGCATGGCCGCAAATACACCGGTGCTCGGTGGAGATAGGGGCGGCAAGGCGCAGAGCAACACCAATACTTAGGGTCCGATGGTCCAGGCGGGTGCCCAAGGCGGAATTAGGGACTGCCAACAGGAAGTCCCCGGCATGGGGAGCTTGCACAGCTAGAAGACGCGCTTTGTCCTTCCTGGAAGCTGCCTCCAGCAATGATGTGGCGATGTTCTCCACTATGGGGCTATCCCATTTGGACTGTTTGCAGTCATTTAGAAAAGTCGGTCGAGGATGAGAGTTGACAAGTGTCCCACTGACCGGCTCCTTCCGCGAATTTGGGACCATGAATCCCAATGAAGTCTCTTAGGTGTTCCGGTAGTATTTCCTTAACTAATTCACCTGTTGCACTGGTCGAGGATAAGAATGCCGGCAATGCTAACTGGGTCGCCTTGCGAATACCTATTCCCCCGAGTCTAACTGGGAGCGTTGCTTGGTCCCATTGGTCATCTTGCAGGGAGAGGTTTAACACTTTCACGGTTATTGACCTTAGGAGTGTGTCATATTCTGTTAATTTTGGGCTGTCGAAGGAGGGAGCACACCTTAGGAAATAGGTCAGTCTGGGCAAAGCCAAGCACCTTGTGAGAAGGTACAGAGCATCGTGGGCGTCCAAAGCCCCTATTCTTCCCTCCATCCTCCTCAGGTCGTTCAGCTTTTCTTCGAGGACTACCTCAATGGCGCTCGAGCCCAGAGGTGCCCCTAGCAGCACACTGTCGGTGGGAGCGATCACTTGGGCTCCTGGCAATATGGTTCGCACTGCATCTATGGTTGGTTGGCTAGATGAGATGATTTCACACTTTAATGGGTTTAGGGTGAGTCCTAACTCCTCTCCCTTAGATTTCACCAGCTGTAGATCTTCTAGCAGGGACTCCTGTGTCCCTGCCAGGGTGCCATCGTCCAGGAACCAGATGTTGAGTTCGCTGGTCAACCTGCTTGTGACCTCTTTAACAGCCATGCAAAAAAGAAAAGGGGCAAGTGGGTCTCCCTGCTGGACACCTGCAGAAACAACTTCATGTTCCCCAAACAGCAGCGTCGATTCCCTACTGTACCCTGCTGAGACGAAGGGGAGTAGAGAAGGAAAGCTTGTTCGAACTGCTTCCAGTACCACATCCCTTTTTACCTGGTTGAAGGCATTTTTAAAGTCTAATTTAATTAATGCCTTATTTTCTGGGAGGTGCTTTATATAGGCTCGTGCTGCATGAGCTGCTGCTTCACAGCCATGGGGGACACCAAAACCTAGTTGATGGGGTCGAAGCATCGTCGCAGCGTCTATGCTAATTTTTCTGACAGTTGCCCTAGCAACAAGGCGCCGAAGTGTGTTACCCACGGCAATGGGTCTGACTCCACCATCTTTCTTCTTGAAGGCACAAAGGGATGCTCCAAAGAAAAAGGGTTTTATTGTATCTGGGATCAACCCAGAGAGGCAGTCGTTGACAAACTTCGTGACCTCTGACAATAGTGTCTCGGCAACTTCTCCGAGAACTGGATTCACCATCTCCTTGAGGTGCTGAGGTCTTACTCCAGTGTATCCCCCTGCCGAGCCTGGCGGAAATGACATGATGGCTTTGTATACCTCTGACGCTTGGAGGAATAGAGGTCCCATGTCTGGGACATTTGTGTCCTGAGCAGTGGGTTCCCACGGTACTCTAGGAGGGTGCTTCTCTCTCAGCGAGTTGGCGGTAGCGGTATTTCTAGGGGCGATTGTGTCTTCGCTGGTAAGTAACCTAATTGCCCCTACTGTGTTGCCCTCTTCAATTTTTTGGGTCACTTGTGTTCCAAGTTTAAAATTGTCATTGGAACTCTTGGGTCTTCCACGACGGTTTTTGCGGTGAGGAGGGATGGGGATCACGTTGTCAGCTCTGGGGAAATTATTTATTGCCTTAGTGACTGATGAGGCTAGTGACTTGCCTCCTCTTGCAGGTACGCCTAAGCAAATATTGCCAAACAGGATGGACAAGAAAAAAATTAGAGAAAATTTATTAATTCAGGAAAACTTGGCTTATTAGGCAAATCGGGCCTTGCATAGTAGGCTGAGAAGTGCGTTCTGGCTACTAGGTACGACATATATATATATATATATTAGTATATTTTGGTAGCAGTCTTTCCTGTAGACATATATTATTAAATATGAACGAAAAAGTAAGATTAATAATTCTAACACGAATTTTCTCTATGTTTCTTTTATTTCTTTTCACTGTTGATAGTAACTGAAAAATCAAATATCCAAAATTCAATTTTATTTCTAGTCTGACGCGACATTTGAACGCGTTTCGTAAAACTTATTACATTTTCAAAGACTTTAGTTTCCACACACACAACTATATCTAAACAGGGTTTAAACAGCTTCGATTTTATTCCTGCATTTGGGTGAGGTGATATGTTACAACAGTTTGGATGAGGTGAAAACAAACTTTCAACACAAGACAGAACACGAAACAATGGGTATAATATTTTGTAAGTTAAAGTGAAGAATGGAAGTAACTGCAAAGGGCCTATTAGCCCATATTTCTTGATGATTCTATATTGGTTCGGAGTCTTGAAGTGGGTAGAATATAGTTGTGCATTAATTGGCTGTTGATTGCTGGTGTCGACTTCTTAATGTGTAGTGCCTCACAGATGTCAAGCGCCTGCTATCGCTGTATCTATCGATGATTTCTGTGTTTTTTGTTAAGACTTCTCTGGTGATGGTCTGGTTGTGGGAAGAGATTATATGTTCCTGAATGGAGCCCTGTTGCTTATGCATCGTTAATTGCCTGGAAAGAGATATTGTTGTCTTGCCTATATACTGAATTCTTTGAGGCTTACAGTCTCCAAGAGGGCGTTTGAAGGCATAGACGACATTGACATTGGTCTCTTTTAAAGCATTCTGCTTTGTGTCTGGAGAGTTCCTTATGAGTAGGTTGGCCCTTTTATTGGTTTTATAGTAAATCGTCAATTGTATCTTCTGATTTTTGTCTGTAGGGATAACGTTTCTATTAACTATATCTTTCAGGACCCTTTCCTCCGTTTATGAGCTGTGGAAAAGAAGTTCCTGTAAAATAGTCTAATAGGGGGTATAGGTGTTGTGTTAGTTGTCTCTTCAGAGGTTGCATGGCGTTTCACCTTCCTTCTAATGATGTCTTCAATGAAACCATTGGAGAAGCCGTTGTTGACTAGGACCAGCCTTACCCTACAGAGTTCTTCATCGACTTGCTTCCATCCTGAGCTGTGGCTGAGAGCACTTTCAACATAAGCGTTAACGACACTCCTCTTGTACCTGTCTGGGCAGTCACTGTTGGCATTGAGGCACATTCTTATGTTTGATTCCTTAGTGTAGACTGCAGTGTGGAAACCTCCGCTCCTTTCCATGACTGTTACATCTAGAAAGGGCAGCTTCCCATCCTTCTCCATCTTGTAAGTGAAACGCAACACAGAATTCCGCTCAAATGCCTCCTTCAACTCCTGCAGATGTCTGACATCAGGTACCTGTATAAAAATGTCGTCAACATACCTGCAGTATATGGCCGGTTTCAAGTTCATGTCTTTAAGACCTTTCGCTCGATGGTACCCATGTAGAAGTTCGCAAACAGGACACCTAGGGGAGAACCCATGGCGACCCCATGTACTTGCTTATACATGTGCCCATCCGGGCTCAAGAAGGGTGCCTCTTTAGTACAAGCTTGGAGTAGTTTCCTTAGAATGTTTTCTCGTATGTCAAGAGGAGTACAGGCCGGATCACGATACACTCTGTCCGCTATCATCCCGATTGTTTCATCCACAAGTACGTTGGTAAACAGTGATTCTACGTCCAACGAGGCTCTTATCCCTGTGGCCCGTGTTCCCCACAGTAAGTCAACAAATTCCTTTGGAGACTTCAGGCTGAAGATGCAAGGGACACAAGGAGTCAGCAAGCCATTGAATCGCTTCGCCAGTCTGTACGTGGGTGTGGGTATCTGGCTAATTATTGGCCGAAGTGGGTTTCCAGGCTTGTGTATCTTGACATTTCCATAGGCGTATCCAGGCTTATATTCCCCAATGATCTTTGGCAGGTGGAGTCCGGATTTCTTGGCGTTCACAGTTTCGATCAATTTGTTGACCTTTGCCTTCAATTCGGTTGTAGTGTCCTTCGTTACCCTTTGGAATTTAGTTTGGTCAGAGAGAATGAGGTTCATTTTCGCCAGATATTCATCTTTTTCAAGAATGACGAATATTGGCGACTTGTCACCTCTTCTGACGACTTGTTCTCACGAAGGCTCTTAGCTGCCGCTTTGAGCTCGGGGGACAGTATGGTGCTTCTGTAATTGCCTCGATTCTTTCCTCCTTCCGCAATAAGTTCTGCTTGTAAGGTGTCTGTGGTGGTGACCTTCTTTGGTGTCTCAAGGTCGAATATGTCGTCCAACAGGATCTCCAACTCCACTTTCCGGGCCATCTCACTTGGTCTGGACATAACGTGACAGTTTATACCCAGATTTAGGAGAGTGACTTGGTCCTCAGTGAGGTTGATTCCTGCAAGGTTCAGGAAGCCATCTCTTGGTCGTGGAATTGCCATAGGTCCTCCATATAACGTTGTTAGTTTCTTGATTATCCTGGTTTCGGTGCTGAAGTGATGTCGATCTGTGAGGATGTCGAGGTGTTGCTCGATGCGAGTACAAAGACTTTCGTCGATGTTGCTGTTTCTCCATTGGTTTGTAGCATGAAGTAGTTGCGTTTTGTTGTCTTTGATTTAATTTTCTGCCTTGTATATCTGATCACGAATCAGATCTTGGCGATACTTTATCGTGAAGGCTTGATTCCTTGCTGCTGGGTCGTGCGTTTTAATATTAGTATATTTTGATAGCAGCCTTTCCTGTAGACATATATTATTAAATATGACCGAAAAAGTAAGATTAATTATTCTAACACGAATTTTCTCTATGTTTCTTATATTTCTTTTCACTGGGCCCTTTGCAGTTACTTTCATTCTTTCCTTTAACTTACAAAATATTATACCCATTGTTTCGTGTTCTGTCTTGTGTAGGAAGTTTGTTTTCACCTCATCCAAACTGTTGTAACATATCACTTCACCCAAATGCAAGTATAAAATCGAAGCTGTTTAAACCCTGTTCAGTTATAGTTGTGTGTGTGTAAACTAAAGTCTTTGAAAATGTAATAAGTTTTACGAAACGTGTTCAAGTCTCGCGTCAGACTAGAAATAAAATTGAATTTTGGAGAATTGATTTTTCAGTTACCATCAACAGTGAAAAGAAATATAAGAAACATAGAGAAAATTCGTGTTAGAATTATTAATCTTACTTTTTCGGTCATATTTAATTATATATATATATATATATATATATATATATATATATATATATATATATATATATATATATATATATATATATATATATATTAGTATATTTTTGTAGCAGTCTTTCCTGTAGACATATATTATTAAATATGACCGAAAAAGTAAGATTAATAATTCTAACACGAATTTTCTCGATCTTTCGTACATTCCTTTTCACTGTTGGTGGTAATTCAAAAATCAATTCTCCAAAATTCATTTTTATTTCTAGTCTGACGCGACACTTGAGCGCGTTTCGTAAAACTTATTACATTTTCAAAGACTTTAGTTTACACATACACAACTGAATAGAACTTACACATCTCCGATTTGTTTATATCTACATTTGAGTGTGGTGGATGGGGTGAGGTGGTATTAATAGGGTATTAAATTCATCAACACAAGACAGAAAACGAAACAATGGGTATTGAATGGAAGTGATTGTAGAAAGCCTATTGGTCCATATTTCTTGATGCTTCTATATTGGAGTGGAGTCTTGAGGTGGGTAGAAAATAGTTGTGCAGAATATAGTTGCACAACTATATTCTACCCACCTCAAGACTCCGCTCCAATATAGAAGCATCAAGAAATATGGACCAACAGGCTTTCTACAATCACTTCCATTCAATACCCATTGTTTCGTGTTCTGTCTTGTGTTGATGAATTTAATACCCTATTAATACCACCTCACCCCATCCACCTCACTCATATGTAGATATAAACAAATCGGAGATGTGTAAGTTCTATTCAGTTGTGTATGTGTAAACTAAAGTCTTTGAAAATGTAATAAATTTTACGAAACGCGCTCAAGTGTCGCGTCAGACTAGAAATAAAAATTAATTTTGGAGAATTGATTTTTGAATTACCACCAACAGTGAAAAGGAATGTACGAAAGATCGAGAAAATTCGTGTTAGAATTATTAATCTTACTTTTTCGGTCATATTTAATAATATATACATATATATATATATATACATATATATATATATATATATATATATATATATATATATATATATATATATATATATATATATATATATATATATATATATATATATATAATGTATATGTACATTTAAATTTTGCGTCCAACGTCACCCAAAGTCGAAATTACGCTAATGTTCATCCGGTTGCCCCCGCCGGTGTCCCTAAGCAATCCTAAGCCGGAGATCAACCCAGCAGTCAAATTACCGGCCCAATGCTAATCACTTCACAACAGCTCGCCCATTTTTCACTCACGATTTACTCATACGTGTGAGTTTTTCTCCTACATTCAGCCAGCTCGGTGGGATATGTTGTGTCTGCCAGACCCTCTTCTCAAATAGTTGGTCTCATTTTGTATGCTCTCAGTGTTGGCAGTGGTTCGACGTTGATCCAACGCTATCAACGTTAATAACACAGTTACTGCGTTGAGGTGGTGTTGCTGTTGGATATTGTGTCCCACTGGGTTATGGCCATCCAACGTACAAATTACATGGTACTTTGAAAAGTAGCGGCTTCTGGAAGTCCATTTTTTCTATGCCTGGGTAGAGTTGATTAGGTGGGTTACTAGGGTTTGTAAGTTTCTTTTTAGCTTCAACATTTTGCATGTTGTATGTTGAGCAAATCAAGCAACCCGGTCTCAGACCACGTCCATTCCATCCAGCGGTCAACCCCAAAGACGCATTCATAAATTTTAACAAGCAATTCGTTCAAAACAGGAATTTTCTCAAATATATATTATTATTATTGTATTTTATCATATTTAATCACTGGTTAGGTTAAGTGTTTAGGTTCTGTTGGCGAGTAATTGTATTTGTAGTACGTGGGTGAAGCATTTAGAGCGTTGTAGTTCGAACAAAAGTCGTCAGCAGAGCACGTGTTCTGAAAGTGTTAGGACGTCATCAGTTGTGAGTCGTGTGTAAACCGTTTTTCACTCAAAACAGGGGATTTGGCGGGTGCATGGAATGGACTTTAACCTTTGTTTGTGAGGACGGACTGCTGCGTAGCCAGCGGACAGTGTCAAAAAATCGTCTTGGGGGTCTGAATGTGACCCCGGCACGTTGTTCCGTTTTGAATTCTGGCGACCCGACCAGCCTATGTTCCACCTGTACCACACACCTTCCTTCTGCCACTGTGGGGGAGGCTAGCCCTAAACGCCTTGCTTCCAACTGTGGACACAGACATATAGACATAGAATCAAACATTCTATCTTAAAGTGTATATTCATATTGGGTTTATTTTTTTTAAAGGTACATAGATGCAATGAAAATACATTGAAAATAACGAATTTTCCTAAAAGAAAGTTTCGCCGCTGGATTAACGAGCATTTGGCCTTACAAGTATGGGCTGGCCAGCTAGAAATATGTCACGATACAGCCCGTCCTCTTAAATAAAGGCCAAAATCCTTTCCATGCACACACCAAACCCAATGTTTGTGAATGTAGGTTTACACACACACGACTCACAACTGATGACGTTCGAACACTTCCGGAAAAAAATGCTTCGCTAACAAATTTTGTCCGAACCACAACGCTGTAAATGCTTCACCCACGTACAACAAATACAAATAATCGAGAACAGAACCTAAACACCTAACCTAACCTAACCTTATCAGTGCCTAAATATACACATGATGCTAATATATAACAAAATTTATTTATATGTGAGAAAATTCGTATTCTGAATGAACAGCATGTTAAAATTTATGAATGTGACTTTGAGATCGACCGCTGCATGGAATGGACTTGGTCTGAAGACGGGTTGCGGGTCACACCCATGAACCACACGTCGACTTGCCATGTAGATTCACCTATGAGGTCTAGCTTCTCGACAGAGTTCAGAGACTTGTGTCTTCTATAGATCCATTGAAGAGATGCATAATGTTTGTAAATAGTCTATCGCTACTTAGGACTTCAACTTATATAATAATATTACCATACAGTATTAACATAATTGTAGTCTCAACGGGAGACATCTCCCGTCACCCAGGGTGCAGTCGCACCTCCACAGATCTCCAGCATCATCTATTGATACTGGTGATGGCTCAAAAGGGCCACCACTTACGAGCTATTCATGCCCGTGCCACCTTTTGGGTGGCTTAATCTTCATCAATCAATCAATCAATCATTGGAGTCTCATCTGCAGCGCGGGCAGATATTATAAATCCAAATGTTGTCGTCGATAATTATAGTAGTGATTATAGTTATGGTGCCAACTATTATTATAACGTCGGTATTGCATATAGTGAAGGTGTTTATATATATGGGATAACTAAATAAGATTTAGGTTTGGTTAGCTGGAACATCGACAGAGTTTTCCAGTGGGCTCACTACCCAAGCGTATCATAGGGTACAGTTTGGCTTACCTAGGTAAGGTTAAGTGTTTGGGTTCTGGTAGTAATTATTCAACCTCTCCTCAGCTGATGTAGCTCTTAACAGTGGCCAACCCCGAAGACGCATTCGTTAATTTATAAGTAATGTTTATGCAAATTCTTTATTTATTTTATTAAGTAAAAAGTGATAATATTATATATTAAAATTTCGTGAATAGGTAGGTTAGGTTAGGTGCTTAGGTTCTAGAGGCAATTATTTGTATTTCGCAACCTTTCTTAAGGCTAGGCTTGTTAAGCAGTGGCCATCCCCTCAAGACTTATTTAACAATTTTAACATACCGTGTGTAAAAACATAAGTTTGTTCTAATCTATAAATTAATACTATTATATATTCAAGTTCAATGTACAGCTGGGCGTAGGTTAGGTGAGGTGTTTAGGTTCTGTTGGCGATTATGTGTATTTGAAGAACGTGCGTGAAGCATTTACAGCATCGTGACTCGAATAGAGGTAATTAGTAAAGCACTGTTCGAGAAATATTAGAGCTTTATCAGCTGTGAGTCGTGTGTAACCTGTTTATCATTCATAAACAGGGGTTCAGCATCTGGATTTGCACTTGGCGACCACACCACACACTAGAAGGTGCAGGGACGACGAAGTTTCGGTCCGTCCTGGACCATTCTCACAATCGGCTTGAGAATGGTCCAGGACAGACCGAAACTTCGTCATCCCTTCACCTTCTAGTGCGTGATCTGGTCAACATACTTCAGCCACGTTATTGTGACTCATTGCCTGCATTTCCATTTGGCCTTCGTTTATGAGGATGGGCTGCAAATTATTTGTATATGAAGTTTAAGGCTGAAGTATTTCGAACATAGGATTCTAACAGTGACATGAGCACACGATCAACGCCCATTTCCGTGAACAAATTCAAACGTCAACGGTTATGAGTCGTGAGTAAAATTCTTTAAATTTTAAACAGGGGGATTTGGTGGCTGGGATAAGGAGGATGCTGCCATTGTTAATGAAGACCGATCTTTTTCATTTACCGTACTTGCATAAATCATAAAGTTCTATGTCGAATATAGGAAATGAGCAAAGACTTGCTGGAAAAATGTCCAACGTAATTAGCTGGTATTCATGTACAGAGCATTTTTCAGTCATTAGCGTGGCCGGAGCAGCGCGTCACGTTGTTAATTATTGGCCTAATTATGACAGCCCGTTCTCATCAACAATGGCCTAATCCTCGTTAATCCAGTCGCCAAACCGCCTTAATAATGAAAGAAAAACTCTTTTCACATGACTTTTATAATGATAACAGAAGAGCTTTTCTTGAGCGGTGCTTCGCTTTCTTTCTGTGTTCGGTGCTTCGCTATCTTTCTGTGTTCGGTGCTTCGCTATCTTTCTGTGTTCGGTGCTTCGCTGTCTTTCTGTGTTCGGTGCTTTACTATCTTTCTGTGTTAGGCGCCTCACTATCTTTCTGTGTTTGGCGCTTCACTATCTTTCTGTGTTTGGTGCTTCGCTATCTTTCTGTGTACGGTGCTTCGCTATCTTTCTATGATCGGTGCTTCGCTATCTTTCTGTGTTCAGTACTTCGCTATCTTTCCGTGTTCGAATCCCACCTCTCTATATGCTCCCCCCCCATGCACTGGAAATACCTCAGGCAATCCTCATCAACAAAAGCTAAATGTTTCCTAAGCCAGCCGCCCAAAAACCTGTTTATGAATAAAAAACACATTGCACATGGCTCAGTCAAGATGACGTTCGTCCATTGAGTGAGTTGAATTGTTTTGCTGACTTTCTTGGTTCGAATCACACGCGTAATAAGGAAGCAAATAATCGCCAATGGACTCTTAACCTAATTTATGCCGTAAGGGGGGCATCAGTCCAATAATATGCATTAAATGAAAACTAGCTCGATTCAATTAAACTTTTTTAACGAGTTGTATATGAAAAGGGTTTCATCTGGTCGAAGTCACAGCATCGTAGCATAAATAGGAAGGGAAAACAATATTGAATTATGTGTCAAAAAATTTGCAAAATGGTAACAAATTTCAACCAGTTGTCGCACAAGAGAGGTCCGCCCTGAGCAGCCGTGGAGTGAGGACGTGTTCCGGCCTCCGAGACTGCTGGGGTTGTTTGCCATTTGGTCGCCAAGTGGTGTGGGTGTCACTGCCCTCCCAGTGTTGTTGCCTGCCTGGCTGCGTGCTCACGTGGCAGTTTTGACATGGGGGGCCTTGCAATTCCTCCTGTTCTGTGGGTGAATTCCGTGGGACTGGAGTTCTCGTGTAAGGCTGGTTATCCAGCCATTGAGTTGGTGATGTGTGATATGCTTCGTGTCCTGTTGGAGGCTGTCTACGGAGTTGAGCTTGTTACGGCCTACCGGGTGATTATCAAGTTCGTGAGGGAGGAGGAGTATCGGGACTTCCTCCGTCGGTACGAAGGGCGTTCGTTGCAGTTGCCGGATGGGGCCGGCTCTGTTGCGGTCTCGGACCGAAGTGGTGCCCTGACTTATGTCAGTGTACACGGTGCGCCCCTGGAGTTCCCTGAAGACCTTCTCCGGTGCTTCTTTGGGAGGTATGGTGCAGTCATCAGTGTGCGGGTGAACACACTTTCCTCAGGGAAGTATGCTGGGAAGCAGACGAACATCCTTATCTTAGGTATGCGCCTGCGGTTGGATGTCCCATCTTCTATCCGGCTGCTGGGTTACTACGTTCGGGTGTATTATGCCCGGCAGCCCCGTACCTGTTTCTGATGTGGCCAGTTAGGGCATCAGGCTGCCGGGTGCTCTGAGGCCTCTGCTGCACCTGTTAACTTGTTTCGGGAAGAGGATTTCCCGCCGTTCCCTCAGGGTGTGGATTCCGGAGATGAAGAGGGGCAGGTCCCGTTCGCTGCTGATGCGGCACCCCCTGCGTCACCCGACATGCCCCCAGTGGTTGTTGTCCCTCCTCCAGGTGTTCCGGTGGCTCCTGTCGCTGGTCAATTCGCTGTGCCAGTTGCTCCCGAGGGTCTTTTGGATGGTCTCTGCGAGTCGTCTTCATCTTCCTCGTCTCCTGCTGCTGCACCTGGTCCTGCGCCCTCACCAGGTGTTACGGCTGTGCTGGGTGTTGGGGGGGCTGCGGAGCGTCCTGTTGTGTGCAGCCCAGTTCCCCCTGTGGTTGAGGTTGCTGCCGTACTGCGACGGGCGTCTGTTCACCCGGTTTGTGAGGCCCGTGGTTCTGGGTCCGCCTCCGGCTGTGAGGATGTGCGGCCAGTGCCCAAGCGTTCAGGCATTCTTCTACTGCTTGGGCTGATGTGGAGGACTTCGATGCAGGTGGAGCTTCGGGCGATGATGTGGCGGTTCCGGGTGCTTCGCGCTCTACGTCGCTGATGGTTGCTGACGTCCATGTGTCTGCTGTTGACGATGGTTGTGCGTCATCATCTCAAGATAACATCAAGAAGATGGTAGGTAATTTTAACTCTGCTCTCATATTAACTATTCTCGTGGACTTTGAAGCCCTAAGGATGAGATGCATAGCTTCATTTTGCAAGGTTTCAAGAGATTTTACCTCTTTGACTTTATACAGTGTGAGATGTAGAGCATTGTAGTCAATCACAGAGTGTATAAATGATGCATAAAACATTCTAGCAGGTCACACGTTAATTCCATGATTGACACCAGCAAGGTGTCAACCTTGTAAAGCAAGGGCTTTAATCTCTCCCAGAGTCTCCTCTTGAGAGAAGAAAGGTACCCAGGGTCGTTAATGGGGACACCAAGGTATCTGTAAGACTCGCAGTTCTCAAGTGCTCACCCATCTATATGATAATTGGGTGGTGGAATGCCACATGGAATGAGGGTACGAGTTTTCTGTACAGAGATTAGGGGGCCACATTCCTCAGCTCTAGTAGCAAAAGCATCGAGCAGAACTTGCATTCTAGGCTCGGTGGCAGCCTGTAAACATATATCATCAGCATAACAAATGACAGTGTCTTCATTATTAGTTGGAAGATCTTTAATAAGTTTATGCATCAGAACGTTGAACAACAAGGGACTGAGGACCCCTCCTTGTGGAGTTCCCAGTTCAAAGTGTTTGCTCTCTGTGCTTTTAACACCATTAAACAACACATATGCTGTTCGAATAGACAAATAGCCCTTTAGCCATTTCAGCAATTTTCTTTGTACTTCTTGCTCAGCAAGCTGTTCCAGTATGATTTCCCAGTTTGCTGTGTCAAAGGCTGCTGCTCGGTCGATGAAGACTGCTGGAGGGGAAGCTTCAATATGAGCGAAGTATTCAGCAAAACAGTGTTGTGTACTAAGCCCAGGCATAAATCCAAATAGTTGGCTGTAACAGGTGCCCGTGTATACGATACATGAGTCGGTTAAGAACAATACGTTCAAGCACTTTACAAACACACGATGTTAGAGATATGGGTCCATAATTATCTGAATGTGGTTTTAGGATAGGAACAATGAAACTCTTTGTCCAAGCATCAGGTAATACTCCTTCACTTAAACTCATTCTATACAACACTAAAAGTGGATTACCTGGTACTTATGAGACTAATCTCAGTAAACTGTAAGTAATACCATCCTCTCCAGGAGCAGTTGATTTGCTTATCTTTAGTGCATGAATTAATTCCCATTCACTTACATCATTAAGATCCAACACGTCGTTATCTGTACAGGCAAGATTGATGGTTCGTTGTCTGTTGGGGCGTGTGTCATTAAATTTGTTCTGTATGTTAATTGGGAGATAGTTGTAACCTGATGTTAGTGCCCATTGGTCATGGAGAATGTTTGCTTGCTCAAGTGGGCTGTGGTGTAGTGGTTTGGTTGGGTTGCTTCTTGAAATTTTTCGTATCTTTTCCAAACTTCAACAAGTGTTATTTGCTCATTTATACTTTGTAAGAACTCTTCCCAATGTTTATTTTGTATGACGTTCTTCAGGTCTCTCACCTCTCTTGTTGCTACAAGAAGGGCATTCAAGTCAACTTGTGCTTTGGTTCGCTTGTATGCATCTCCAAGCAGCTTTACTCGTTCATGTTCCTTATCAAATATGGGGTCAAGGACCCACTTGTGTGGTTGGTTGGTGTTGGCATATGTCTAGCATTCATATGGGGTCCACTACCGCCCACAGGATGGATGTGGGGTCCACTACCCCTCACGGGCTGGGGTATGGGAGTAACTACAGCTCACGGGATGGGGTATGGGAGTAACTACAGCTCACGGGATGGGGTATGGGAGTAACTACAGCTCACGGGATGGGGTATGGGAGTAACTACAGCTCACGGGATGGGGTATGGGAGTAACTACAGCTCACGGGATGGGGTATGGGAGTAACTACAGCTCACGGGATGGGGTATGGGAGTAACTACAGCTCACGGGATGGGGTATGGGAGTAACTACAGCTCACGGGATGGGGTATGGGAGTAACTACAGCTCACGGGATGGGGTATGGGAGTAACTACAGCTCACGGGATGGGGTATGGGAGTAACTACAGCTCACGGGATGGGGTATGGGAGTAACTACAGCTCACGGGATGGGGTATGGGAGTAACTACAGCTCACGGGATGGGGTATGGGAGTAACTACAGCTCACGGGATGGGGTATGGGAGTAACTACAGCTCACGGGATGGGGTATGGGAGTAACTACAGCTCACGGGATGGGGTATGGGAGTAACTACAGCTCACGGGATGGGGTATGGGAGTAACTACAGCTCACGGGATGGGGTATGGGAGTAACTACAGCTCACGGGATGGGGTATGGGAGTAACTACAGCTCACGGGATGGGGTATGGGAGTAACTACAGCTCACGGGATGGGGTATGGGAGTAACTACAGCTCACGGGATGGGGTATGGGAGTAACTACAGCTCACGGGATGGGGTATGGGAGTAACTACAGCTCAAGGATATATATAAATTCCATTACTTCCCACTGGGTTGTGGTGTTGGGAGTGGTTGTGGTGTTGGGAGTGGTTGTGGTGTTGGGAGTGGTGGTGGTGTTGGGAGTGGTTGTGGTGTTGGGAGTGGTTGTGGTGTTGGGAGTGGTGGTGGTGTTGGGAGTGGTTGTGGTGTTGGGAGTGGTTGTGGTGTTGGGAGTGGTGGTGGTGTTGGGAGTGGTTGTGGTGTTGGGAGTGGTGGTGGTGTTGGGAGTGGTTGTGGTGTTGGGAGTGGTTGTGGTGTTGGGAGTGGTTGTGGTGTTGGGAGTGGTTGTGGTGTTGGGAGTGGTTGTGGTGTTGGGAGTGGTGGTGGTGTTGGGAGTGGTTGTGGTGTTGGGAGTGGTTGTGGTGTTGGGAGTGGTGGTGGTGTTGGGAGTGGTTGTGGTGTTGGGAGTGGTGGTGGTGTTGAGAGTGGTGGTGGTGTTGGGAGTGGTGGTGGTGTTGGGAGTGGTTGTGGTGTTGGGAGTGGTTGTGGTGTTGGGAGTGGTTGTGGTGTTGGGAGTGGTGGTGGTGTTGGGAGTGGTTGTGGTGTTGGGAGTGGTTGTGGTGTTGGGAGTGGTTGTGGTGTTGGGAGTGGTGGTGGTGTTGAGAGTGGTTGTGGTGTTGGGAGTGGTGGTGGTGTTGGGAGTGGTTGTGGTGTTGGGAGTGGTTGTGGTGTTGGGAGTGGTTGTGGTGTTGGGAGTGGTGGTGGTGTTGAGAGTGGTGGTGGTGTTGGGAGTGGTTGTGGTGTTGGGAGTGGTTGTGGTGTTGGGAGTGGTGGTGGTGTTGGGAGTGGTTGTGGTGTTGGGAGTGGTTGTGGTGTTGGGAGTGGTTGTGGTGTTGGGAGTGGTGGTGGTGTTGAGAGTGGTGGTGGTGTTGAGAGTGGTTGTGGTGTTGGGAGTGGTGGTGGTGTTGGGAGTGGTTGTGGTGTTGGGAGTGGTTGTGGTGTTGGGAGTGGTTGTGGTGTTGGGAGTGGTGGTGGTGTTGAGAGTGGTTGTGGTGTTGGGAGTGGTGGTGGTGTTGGGAGTGGTGGTGGTGTTGGGAGTGGTTGTGGTGTTGGGAGTGGTTGTGGTGTTGGGAGTGGTTGTGGTGTTGGGAGTGGTTGTGGTGTTGGGAGTGGTTGTGGTGTTGGGAGTGGTGGTGGTGTTGGGAGTGGTTGTGGTGTTGGGAGTGGTGGTGGTGTTGGGAGTGGTTGTGGTGTTGGGAGTGGTGGTGGTGTTGGGAGTGGTTGTGGTGTTGGGAGTGGTTGTGGTGTTGGGAGTGGTGGTGGTGTTGGGAGTGGTGGTGGTGTTGGGAGCTACAAGTAGAGTGTTGGACTTCAAGATAGAACAAAGTATATATTATGCCTAAAGCCACTAATACGCACTGCGTATTAGTGGCACTACGTATTGTACGCATTGGGGCAAGATCTGGGGAAAACCTTAACAACTAAGACTTAAGACTAATTGAGAGCAACAGCATGAACTGAACTGACATAAGTTGACAGTAAGGAGATAAGGTAGGTTACAAGGACTTGATTATGCAGTACTTAATGGTTTTTCTCTTAAACTGGATGATAGAAGGGCAGTCTTTAACGTGATTGTGAATACATACATACATACATACATACATACATACATACATACATGGGAGACTTCAACCATGGGAAGATAGATTGGGGAAACAGAGACCCACATGGAGGACCAGACACATGGAGAGCTAAGCTGCTGGACGTGGCAACAAGAAACTTTCTTAGTCAACACGTCAAGGGACCGACAAGAACGAGAGGAGAGGACGAACCAGCCTTGCTTGATCGGATACTTACCCTAAATGAGTCGGATATAAGAGAAGTTAAGTTGGAAGCCCCTCTGGGAATGAGTGATCATTGTGTATTGAGCTTTGAGTACCTGGTTGAGCTAGGAATTATCTCCCCCAAAAAAGATCTGGGAAACAAAGGGCTGGCGTACCGAAAGGGAAACTATGAGGAGATGAATAAATTCCTATGGGATATACAATGGGACACAGAACTCGGAACAAAGTCCGTACAAGACATGATGTACTATGTCACCCAATCTATGTCACTATGACACTATGACACTATGTCAGGAGGCTGTATGCAGGTTTGTCCCGGTCCTTCAGGAAAAAACAGAGAAGCAAAAGAAGAATCCGTGGTTTAATAGGGAATGTATGAAAGCAAAAGATCTGAACAAAAGGGCATGGAGGGACTTCCGTAATAACATAATAACTGAAAGTAGAGAGAGAGACCAGAGAACCAGGAACGAGTATGTTAGTGTGAGAAGAGCAGCTGAGAAAAGGTATGAAAATGATATAGCTAACAAAGCAAAGACCGAACCAAAACTACTACACAGTCACATCAGGAGGAAGACAACAGTGAAGGAACAGGTGATGAAACTTAGGGTGGGTGAGGACAGGTTCACAGAGAATGACAAAGAGGTGTGTGAGGAAGTCAACAAAAGGTTCCAGGAGGTCTTTACAATAAAACAAGGAGAAGTCATGGCGCTAGGAGAGGTGGCAGCAAACCAGGCGACCTTGGAAGGGTTCGAAATAACAAGAGATGATGTCAAGAAGCACCTATTGGATCTGGACGTGAGAAAAGCTGTTGGGCCGAACGGAATCTCACCATGGGTATTGAAAGTGTGCAGGAGCACTTTGTTTGCCACTCTCCATAGTGTATAGTAGGTCACTGGAAACGGGAGACCTACCAGAAATATGGAAGACAGCTAATGTAGTACCAATATACAAAAAAGGTGACAGACAAGAGGCACTAAACTATAGGCCAGTGTCCTTAACTTGTATACCATGCAAAGTGATGGAGAAGATTGTGAGAAAAAACCTAGTAACACATCTGGAGAGAGGAGACTTCGTGACAACCCATCAACATGGGTTCAGGGAGGGTAAATCTTGCCTTACAGGCTTAATAGAATTCTATGATCAGGTGACAAAGATTAAGCAAGAAAGAGAAGGATGGGCGGACTGCATTTTTTTTGGCTGTCGGAAAGTCTTTGACACAGTACCCCATAAAAGGCTGATGCATAAGCTGGAGAAACAGGCATGAGTAACTGGTAGGGCGCTCCAGTGAATAAGGGAGTACCTAAACAATTGGAAACAGAGAGTTACAGTGAGGGGTGAGACCTCAGATTGGCGTGAAGTCGCCAGTGGAGTCCCACAGGGCTCTGTACTCGGACCTATCCTGTTTCTGATATATGTAAATGATCTCCCAGAGGGTATAGACTCGTTCCTCTCAATGTTTGCTGACGACTCCAAAATTATGAGAAGGATTAAGACAGAGGAGGACAGCTTGAGGCTTCAAGAAGACCTGGACAAGTTGCAGGAATGGTTGAACAAATGGCTGTTAGAGTTTAACCCAAGCAAATGTAATGTAATGAAGATAGGGGTAGGAAGCAGGAGACCAGATACAAGGTATCATTTGGGACACGACATACTTCAGGAGTCAGAGAGAGAGAAAGACCTGGGGGTTGATATTACGCCAGACCTGTCCCCTGAAGCTCATATCAAAAGGATAACATCAGCGGCATATGCCTGGTTGGTTAACACAAGAACGGCATTTAGAAACTTGTGTAAGGAATCTTTCAGAACATTAAATACCACATATGTCAGACCAATCCTGGAGTATGCGGCTCCAGCATGGAGTCCATATCTAGTCAAGCATAATACTAAACTGGAAAAGGTTCAAAGGTTTGCTACCAGACTAGTACTCGAGCTGAGAGGTATGAGCTACGAGGAGAGACTACGGGAATTAAACCTCACTTAGTTGGAAGACAGAAGAGTTGGGGGGACATGATCACCACATTCAAGATTCTCAAGGGAATCGACAGGGTAGATAAAGACAGGTTATTTAACACAAGGGGCACACGCACTAGGTGACACAGGTTGAAAATGAGTGCCCAAATGAGCCACAAAGATATTAGAAAGAACCTTTTTAGTGTCAGAGTGGTTGAGAAATGGAATGCATTAGGGAGTGATGTGGTGGAGGCTGACTCCATACACAGTTTCAAGTGTAGATATGATAGAGCCCAGTAATCTCAGGAACCTGTGCACCTGTTTATTGACGGTTGAGAGGCGGGACCAAAGAGCCAGAGCCATATCCCCGCAAGCACATCTAGGTGAGTACAACTAGGTGAGTACATACATACACGCCCAGTTACAATGAGTTGATAATGTAGTGGTTAGTTGTTTTTCTCTTAAACTGGATGATAGAGGGGCAGTCTTGAACGTGATTGGGAATACATACACACACACATACATACATACATTAATTCATACATACATACATTAATTCATACATACATACATTAATTCATACATACATACATACATACACGCATACATACATACATACATACATACATACATACATACATACATACATACATACATACATACATACATACATACATACACACATACATACATACATATACGTCCAATCAGCATATAGCTATTTCGGGACAAAATCCAATACAGTTTATATTGGTGAAACGCCCTTTTGATGAGTTTAAATATCACAGGAACTGTAGGTTAATGCGTGACATAAGTGAGGTTAGATGAAGCATCTACAAGCATCAGCTGGAGGCTGGGGGAAATGTTGTGGAGTCAGCTGGTACTGTACCCAAATGTTGGAGGGGGAGTTTGCCCCCCCCCCACCCGCGGTGAAGGCAGAACCTCTAAGGTTACCTTCCACTCTCACTTGCCAAGGGTAACCCCCCCTGCCCCCCCCCCACACACACAGAAACGCATTAGATTCTTAACTTAAAATATTTATGATTTCCCCATTTATGTTACTACGTAGACTCTCAATTTCACAATATTGTGTAAACTTGGAACTTAAAATTTGTCACTGATGCATAAATTGACATCTTTGTTAATTATCAATTAATTATTAATTTACTCACTAGAATATTTTCACATTAATATTAGTTACTATAGTCTTTTTTTGTTAAAATATTCCAGCATTGTTAATAGACTCAAAGCCTTAAGCTAGTACATCTGTGTCTCCAGTCCATATTTGTCTGTTCCAATTGTTTATATTGTGGTAGAGCACCCCATACCCTTCCTGCGGGTGGTAGAGCACCCCATACCCTTCCTGCGGGTGGTATAGCACCCCATACCCTTCCTGCGGGTGGTAGAGCACCCCATACCCTTCCTGCGGGTGGTAGAGCACCCCATACCCTTCCTGCGGGTGGTAGAGCACCCCATACCCTTCCTGCGGGTGGTAGAGCACCCCATACCCTTCCTGCGGGTGGTAGAGCACCCCATACCCTTCCTGCGGGTGGTAGAGCACCCCATACCCTTCCTGCGGGTGGTAGAGCACCCCATACCCTTCCTGCGGGTGGTAGAGCACCCCATACCCTTCCTGCGGGTGGTAGAGCACCCCATACCCTTCCTGCGGGTGGTAGAGCACCCCATACCCTTCCTGCGGGTGGTAGAGCACCCCATACCCTTCCTGCGGGTGGTAGAGCACCCCATACCCTTCCTGCGGGTGGTAGAGCACCCCATACCCTTCCTGCGGGTGGTAGAGCACCCCATACCCTTCCTGCGGGTGGTAGAGCACCCCATACCCTTCCTGCGGGTGGTAGAGCACCCCATACCCTTCCTGCGGGTGGTAGAGCACCCCATACCCTTCCTGCGGGTGGTAGAGCACCCCATACCCTTCCTGCGGGTGGTAGAGCACCCCATACCCTTCCTGCGGGTGGTAGAGCACCCCATACCCTTCCTGCGGGTGGTAGAGCACCCCATACCCTTCCTGCGGGTGGTAGAGCACCCCATACCCTTCCTGCGGGTGGTAGAGCACCCCATACCCTTCCTGCGGGTGGTAGAGCATCCCATACCCTTCCTGCGGGTGGTAGAGCACCCCATACCCTTCCTGCGGGTGGTAGAGCACCCCATACCTTTCCTGCGGGTGGTAGTGGACCCCATGCCCTTCCTGCGGGTGGTAGTGGACCCCATACCCTTCCTGCGGGTGGTAGAGCACCCCATGCCCTTCCTGCGGGTGGTAGTGGACCCCATGCCCTTCCTGCGGGTGGTAGAGCACCCCATGCCCTTCCTGCGGGTGGTAGTGGACCCCATACCCTTCCTGCGGGTGGTAGAGCACCCCATGCCCTTCCTGCGGGTGGTAGAGCACCCCATGCCCTTCCTGCGGGTGGTAGTGGACCCCATACCCTTCCTGCGGGTGGTAGAGCACCCCATGCCCTTCCTGCGGGTGGTAGTGGACCCCATGCCCTTCCTGCGGGTGGTAGTGGACCCCATACCCTTCCTGCGGGTGGTAGAGCACCCCATGCCCTTCCTGCGGGTGGTAGAGCACCCCATGCCCTTCCTGCGGGTGGTAGTGGACCCCATACCCTTCCTGCGGGTGGTAGAGCACCCCATGCCCTTCCTGCGGGTGGTAGAGCACCCCATGCCCTTCCTGCGGGTGGTAGTGGACCCCATACCCTTCCTGCGGGTGGTAGAGCACCCCATGCCCTTCCTGCGGGTGGTAGTGGACCCCATGCCCTTCCTGCGGGTGGTAGTGGACCCCATACCCTTCCTGCGGGTGGTAGAGCACCCCATGCCCTTCCTGCGGGTGGTAGTGGACCCCATACCCTTCCTGCGGGTGGTAGTGGACCCCATGCCCTTCCTGCGGGTGGTAGAGCACCCCATACCCTTCCTGCGGGTGGTAGTGGACCCCATGCCCTTCCTGCGGGTGGTAGAGCACCCCATACCCTTCCTGCGGGTGGTAGTGGACCCCATGCCCTTCCTGCGGGTGGTAGTGGACCCCATGCCCTTCCTGCGGGTGGTAGTGGACCCCATGCCCTTCCTGCGGGTGGTAGTGGACCCCATGCCCTTCCTGCGGGTGGTAGTGGACCCCATACCCATCTTGTGGGTGGTAGTAGTGGACCCAATACCCATCTTGTCGGTGGTAGTGAACCCCATCCCCATCTAGTGGGTGGTAGTAGACCCCATACCCACCTTGTGGGTGGTAGTGAACCTCATACCCATCTTGTGGGTGGTAGCGGACCCCATACGCATTCTGTGGGTGGTAGTGGACCCCATACCCATCCTGCGGGTGGTAGTGGACCCATAACCATCTTGTGGTTAGTAGCGGACCCTATACACATCCTGTGGGTTATAGTGAACCCCGTACCCATCCTGCGGGTGGTAGTGGACCCCCATACCCATCTTGTGGGTGGCAGTGGATCCCATATCTATCCTGCGGGTGGTAGTGGACCCCATACCCATCCTGAGGGTGGTAGTAGACCCCATACCCATCCTGCGGGTGGTAGTGGATCCATAACCATCTTGTGGGTAGTAGTAGTAGACCCCATACCCATCTTGTGGGTGGTAGTGGACCCCATATCTATCCTGTGGGTGGTAGTGGACCCCATACCTATCTTGTAGGTGGTAGTGGACCCTCATACTCATCCTGTGGGTGGTAGTGGACCCCATACCCATCCTGAGGGTGGTAGTGGACCCATAACCATCTTGTGGGTAGTAGTAGTAGACCCCATACCCATCTTGTGGGTGGTAGTGGACCCCATATCTATCCTGTGGGTGGTAGTGGACCCCATACCTATCTTGTAGGTAGTAGTGGACCCCATATCCATCCTGTGGGCAGTAGTGGATCCCATATCTATCCTGCAGGTGGTAGTGGACCCCATACTCCTCCTGTGGGTGGTAGTGGACCATATACCCATCCAGTAGGCAGTAATGGACCCAATACTCATGTTGTGGATGATAGTTGTCACCATACCCATCCTATGAGCAGTTGTGGGCCCAAACACATCCTACAAGTGGTATAGACCCCTTACCCACCTATCAGCTTGTAGTGGACCCTATATTCATCCTACATCATCGTCCCCCCTAAATCAACAACAACATTCCCATCCTACAGTTGTAGTTGACACGATTCAATCCTGTTTGCAGTAGTTTACCCCATAGACATTCCAACGTAACATCGTTTTGTGTTGACGTTCCTACAACACATTCTTAAAAGATTTTTAAAGCATAATCTAGTGTATATAATGTTGATTGGTGAAGCACTCTTATTCTATGTAATAATTTATAGTGCTTATTATAATTTACTGAGAGCAGCTAATATTTCTCAAAACAAAACTACGAGCCTTCAATAGGATGTAGCTGATCCATCATATTCTAAGAGTATGGACAAGAGTAGGTAAATTTCACGATACATGTGGGACTGGCAAACTACAATTTTCATTAAAACATAAGCAATCATGACTATTCTGCTGTCTACGGCAATGAACAGGTACTATGTGACGTAAATTGGTATGTGAGGAAGAGTTATTGCCTTGAAAAAATATAACTGGGAATATACCACATTGGTACTATTTGATAAGCAAATTATTGACTTTAAGCATTACGTAATATGTGTTGTCTTGTGCGAGAACGGGTTGAAAAATTTACATCAAACACAAGTGTCAACTGAAATAATGTCTATGACTCTCAGCTATCACAATAGCATATAATAAAAATATTTAATAGTTAGTTGTATAAAAAAAAATTAGTTAAAAAATCATTTTTTTTCTTATTTGTTTATCAAACGATTTGCATGAAACTTACACACCTGATTGCATGTAAGCCTATCTGAAAAGGTGCCAAGAAATTGGTTGATGTCAACCTCAGCCACAGATGGCAGCACCTTAGACTTTATATTTTACTTATTTATTTTCAAGTAACTTAAACGTTCGTATAACTCTTTCATTTTTTATTCAATTTACAAAAAACTTACACTTTCCATGTAGAGTTTATGTCTCTACAAATTTGTGAAAAAAAATTTCCTAAGTTCATTTATTAATTTTATAATAGTTATAAACCATGAAAAATTTGAATATTTTTTATGGAACTTTGACTATTTGTATTAGTAAAACTAAACATATTTTAAAAAATCCACAAGACAGATAATTTTATTATATGCTATTGTGATAGAAAAGTGTCATAGAAATGATTTCATTTGAAACTTGTGGTTGTAATTTCGATTTGAAAATGTGTTAAATTCATTGAAAAAACAAACAAAAAATATCCCTATCTATTTAAGGCTACAATACTGAGACTTGGAACAATTGCAGCCCTTTCATATACAATTAGTCAAAAAAAATTTGTTGACATTGAGCAACTTTTAAAAAACTGACTGATGCTCTTTTAACCTTAGGCAAATTCTAATGTATAGACTAGTATTGATGTATACATGAAAAATGACCGATTTTATTAAAGAGTTTAATGAAACTGTTGAATGCGTCTTTAGGACCGACGGCTGTAGGGACGTTAATTGTCTGACAAACGGCTTAAGCATCTATAATAAAAAAACTAAATTAAAACACCTTACATATTATTAACCCATAACGCTCAGCCATATTAACACTCAACGATGCAACGCAAAACATATACACACACACGCACGCACACACACACACACACACACACACACACACACACACACACACACACACACACACACACACACACACACACACACACACCAGATCCTCCAGGCTACACTCCTCAACACTCACGGTTCATGGTGATGGTGAGGGTGGCGTGGACCGGTGAGGTGACGTTGTTGTTGGTGGCGACGCAGGTGAGACGAGCACTGTGGAAGGCCCGGGACAGGTGTGGGAGGCTCAGCTGGTTCACTGTCAACCCACCTGTCCTCGACTCCACCGTCGACTCCAGCACCTGTAAGTGCACCTGTCTTACTTGTGGCAAGTAGTACGGTGAAGAAGCATAAAAGAGAGAGAGAGAGAGAGAGAGAGAGAGAGAGAGAGAGAGAGAGAGAGAGAGAGAGAGAGAGAGAGAGAGAATGAGAAATCATGTATGAAAAAAATTATAATTTAACGTTCAGAAAGCCACAGTAAAAATATCCGTGAACCATTGTTTTAGACCGTTTGAATAACCACCCAAATCTCATTTAGCTCACTGTGTAACTCAAAAAAAAAAATAGTGGTAATATCTCATCACTCTCGTATGTTTTTTTTCTGTTAAAATGTATCATGAGATAAGTTAGGTCTGTAATATTAACATATATCTAAGCCTTAACATAGTTTATTACTTTATCGTTGTGATCCTCTGGTATAATATTTCGCTTTGGCCCTGCAGTATGTGTAGCCAGGATGCATTTACACTTCGGTATTACGGTGCACATTCAAATAGTCTCTTCACCTTCTCACAAGGCGGAGGTAATCCGGAACAAAAGAATATTTTGCACTTCACGTTAGGCACAGTTCCACAGGAACATAGACAACATACATACAACTCAAGTTGTAAACTTGAGTGTTCAAGTAAACACAGTTTAAACAACTCACGAGGTCGTGGTGGTCCAGTAAACACAGTGTAAACAACTCACAATGTCGTGGTGTTCAAGTAAACACAGTGTAAACAACTCACAAGGTCGTGATGCTCCAGTAAACACAGTGTAAACAACTCACAAGGTCGTGCTGTTCAAGTAAACACAATGTAAACAACTCACAAGATCGTGGTGTTCAAGAAAGAGCAGTGTAAACAACTCACAAGGTCGTGGGGTTTAGGTAAACACAGTGTAAACAACTCACGAGGTCGTGGTGTTCAAGTAAGAGCAGTGTAAACAACTCACTTGGCCGTCGTGTTTTAGTAAACACAGTGTAATAATAGTTTAGACAGTCATCCATGCCAGTTGCATTGTACAGTAAACAAATTATTTTCAAATTGTTTACAATAATCATACAGGTGTTAAGAGTCAACTCCACACTGACGTTCAACTAAAACTGCATGTAGTCACTTACAATAAACTCCAAGTTGTCGTTTTAATTTTACTTCAACTTGACGTTCACCTAAGACTCCAAGATGTCGTTTGCAATAAATTCCAAGTTGTCGCTAAGAATAAATTCCAAGTTGTCGCTCGCAATAAATTCCAAGTTGTCGCTAACAATAAATTCCAAGTTGTCGCTCGCAATAAATTCCTAGTTGTCGCTTGCAATAAATTCCAAGTTGTCGCTAACAATAAATTCCAAGTTGTCGCTCGCAATAAATTCCAAGTTGTCGCTCGCAATAAATTCCAAGTTGGTGCTCATAATAAATTCCAAGTTGTCTCTCCTAATATATTACAATTTGCCGCTAATAATAAATTCCGAGATGTCGTTTACGTTGAACTAAATTGTGACGACACAAGGGCTGACGAGTGGGACACTCGCCAGCTATATAGCTGTGATGGCTATACCCGATGATGCTCCGGGAATCATTTGTTGTTACTTATGGTTTCTGGTTTTCAATACCCTCGTATGGAGCTCTTCGTCTTTAGTAAACCGTCCATGTCTGTCTCCCTGGAGGATTATAGGCGCGAGTTCATCTGTCTACTTCTAGACGGCGGTACTTGGCTTGGCTCGCGTGTGACAGAGACCATATCTTCACTTGGTACTGTCTTTATCACTGTAGGTATCTTTACCTCACATACTATCTTCATCGCTGTAAACTTCTTCACTATGTACAATCTTCAACTCTGTATCCATTTTCAATGCATATTACCATCAAAACTGTATGTGTGTGTATCTTGCTCAGTGCTACTTTCTCTCTCTCTCTTCTTGACTGTCTTCAGTACTCTTCATCACCTTTTTTTATAATTCACCACCATCGGTATCCTTCACTAAATTCCATGTCCTTCATCACGAACTTTACTTATCACAATCTTCCCTACTCATCACAATTTTCCCTCTCATTCTCACTAAGTTCCACCATCCTCACTATCTTTCACCACCTTCGTCATTGTTCACCATTTTCCTCATCCATCATCAGCTTACCTCCTTTACTTTCTCTATTCCATCTCCACCATTCCAACCTTTTCTTTCCATCTCCACCCTTCACCCTCATCCCTACGCCTCACCACCTGCTCTCTCTCCTTCACCACCTTGTCAACTCTTCATCACTTCCACTTTAACTCTGTTTCCATTTTCACTAAACACTGCTCGTCAATAAACGACCTACAAGTGGTAAACAAACATATGTTTGTCACGAAGAAAATAATATGCTGGATCAATCTTAGACGACATTGAGTTCGGTATTTTGCTGAAATTGATTGGAACTTTACTATTTCCTGCAAGGGGGGGGGGGGAAAGAGGCGAAAGTGGCTTTGATCTTAGCCCCTTTCAGGCTATGGCACTCCCCAACCAGAAACCAGTCACCATGCAAAGTTTGGTTAGGCTAGCCCCAAGCGTCTGGTCCCGACCTTTAACAGACAGTCAATTTTTGTTTGTAGATTCTAGATGGTGTACTACGGCATTCCCGTCTCTCTCTCTCTCTCTCTCTCTCTCTCTCTCTCTCTCTCTCTCTCTCTCTCTCTCTCTCTCTCTCTCTCTCTCTCTCTCTCTCTCTCTCTCTCTCTCTCTCTCTCTCTCTCTCTCTCTCTCTCTCCTTTCCTCATGTGTCCCACCTCCCGTCATCCATTTCTCTCATCCTCCTTCCGTCCTGTTCTTTCCCCTTCCCTCACTCTTGTTCTTCCTCCCCTCTTCCTTCCAGTTCTCTCTCTCACCTTTCCCGTTCTCTCTTCCTCCGTCTTTCCCATTCTCTCTCTAAATCTCTCCGTGTCCAACCACCAACCAACTACCGTCCACCTGGAGTGGACGGTAGAGCGACCGTCTCGCTTCATGCAGGTTGGCGTTCAATCCCCAACAGTCCAAGTGGTTGGGCACCATTCTTCCTCCCCCCCCCCCCCCGTCCCATCCCAAATCCTTATCCTGATCCCTTCCCAGTGCTATATAGTCGTAATGACTTGGTGCTTTATTTTGATAGTTTCCTTCCTTTCATTCTCTCCGTTTCATTCTCTGTCCCTCCGTTCATTTTTTGCTTCCTCATTCCTTTTCTCTTTCCCTCCCAATCTCTCTCCCTTCCACTCTCTTTCTCTCTCTCAGAACAATTCCATGTACACACCCAGCAAACACACAGTTACCTCAAAGATATTTTTATTTTTGTTACTTTCATACAATGTTGTAGCAACGTTGCGGTTAAGTTGTGTGTATAGGTGAACAGGAAAATCGGTAATGCCTGTCGTCCCCAACAACCCCCTATGACTCTCCATATACAATCATAAGTCACTATGGAAAGTTGCGTGAACCAAACTACAATTAGCCTTTTTTCCACCAGCCTCAGAGAGAGGAACAAAGCTGTACAGACTAACATTATCTTCTAGAGACTAGATAGAATATCGGATTCTACCCAGCTCGATAGAGTGACCAGGTCTGCTCCAAATATGCTCCCCATCTTCCACTCACACATGCTCCAACGCCACCCCCCATGTCACCCTGCCTGTCACCCTCCCCATGACTCATCCCTTCCTCCCTGTTCACACACGCTCTTTCCTCAACTCTTCCCAGGGCAGAGTTGACCTTTCTGAGTCCCCTATCTCCCATCCCAAACACAGGGCCTTGTCCCATCTCCTTCCTCAATCACTCTATGCCCACACATGCTAAACCCTTCATGTCCTTTCTCCGTGCCAACAAATGCCCGTTCCCATCTTCTCACTCCCCACACATGCCTTTCCCCCAGTCTCCTCCTTCCTGTCCTACCCACACACGGTCTTCTCCTGTCATTGTAACTGAAAGGTTGCACCCAGAATGAATATCTGTTTTCAAGATAAAAGGCTAAACTCTATGTATTTTGGGCTGCACATTTCAAATGTGGATAAATGTGAATATATGTTAATAAAAGTCAAAGAATTTAACAAAATCCCCTGGAATTCTAGATACGTATGTTAAAATAATTTCTTTGTTGCCCCCTTAGTGGATAATAACTAAATAATCATGTTAACATCTCTCACAACTATAGCAAAAAGAGTATCGTAAATGTGTACCGAAAAGTTCTCATTTGTCTTCTACTGATGAAAGTTTATTCGAGTCTTTTTTTTTGAAAACCAGCCTGTTCTAAGTCTGAATTTCAGTACTAATGGAAATCCCGTCTGACATTGGTTTAGCGTGGAAAACCCGTTTACCAACTGCAGAATATAGAAAACTCAATACTTACATTTGGGTCCAACGTTACATTTACATATTTACCCTCATCCCTTCATGCAAATTTGCAAAAGAAATTTACTGTATTTATAGCTCTATATATAACATTTGCAAATTGTGCGCCAAGCAAAAAGAAACGTTTTTAGTTTAAATACTTTGAAGCAAAACAGGAGAGATACCCCAATGTGTCCTGTCCAGGTGTTTTGTCCACTTGTTTTGACCAACTTCTTTAATTAATTATTTTTCATCTCCCAGAACTAATGGTGGACACCACCAGCGATGGGTTGCATTGTAATGCATGTCATTAGGACAAGAGATGTGATCAGAAGATTTTGGTTGTAAGTGATGCTGGATGGGAGTCTACAGCTGTCCTGTCTGAAGTTGTAACCCGGAATCTGACTACAACTTTCCTCTCCGTTGTGGCAATTAAAGGAGAAAACTCATACATAAGTCCACATACACACAAATATTTTTCTTTTAAATCCTTCTTCACTGTGAGAGGAAATTTAAACAATTTACTCTCCAATTAGCGTGACACATATCAAGTCAGGAAATTTTACGATAAAGCAAGCTATAGCATCTTCCGAGGCAGAGTAAAAATGATTAGAGACAGCAGTATATTTTCCATGCAGTTATGAAGAGGTGAAGGAGCTACCTTTTGGAGTGGTATGAACAATCTTGCCATAGGTCGGTTAGAATAGGATGTGTAGTGTAAAGTGGTAGCTATTTAGTCCTTGAAAATTATAGGACATACGCAAGTGGAAGAAGGCTGTTGGTACTTGGATGAGGGTGTTTGATATGAAGTGCTTTGCCTATGTCTGATTCCTATTGACGTCGTATCAATCAATTATTTCTGTATTGCTGATATGGATATTCCTGGTGAGGGGTATGGATGAGTATAATAATTATATGATCTTTGATAGAGACTTTTTTATATGTGCAATGTCAGGTGCCTTGAAACAGAGTTCGTTGTAGTGTCCATATATTAAGATTGTTGGGGCGGTTAATTCCTAAATTCACATGTTAATACATAGCACAAACGTGGCGGGTTCCCACCTCTACCACATACCGTTTCATTTATATAATTATTCATTCGAATATTTATAAATATTAATGCAAACACCAAACATAAAATTAACCATAAAATCATCAAACAGTATAAAAGTTCAACTGATCTAACATGTTTTGTGGTAGATGACACCAAGCTTGCTGTGGGACCCACAATGCTCATAATATGAGTTAATCTCTCATACTGTCTATTCCTCATAATATGAGTTAATCTCTCATACTGCATATTCCTCATAAACGTCACACACTCTGGGGGGTTGTGACACTCTTGTATGGTAACATCCCGCGTCTTGCCACTACCATCAGCTTACACTAACCACTACACCACAGCGAGCTACCTTCGCTGACCACTACTCCAGAGGGAGCCAGATCCGTATCCTAGCTGGGCCACACTGACTAGTCGCCTCTGTTCCCCCAACATTAACTGGGCTTCTGGTTATTAACCAATTGTCGCGTCGTGTTTTAGGGAAATCTAGTTGATGAGGATTACCATGATCAGTGGTAATTGGATACCTTTCAGCCTGCTAACCGGAGTCAGAAGTCGTCTGTTCCTGTACTCCCCTGTCTGTAAGGGAACTTTTTATGACAGTAGAACCAAAAGATATTATGAACGTGCGTGACATTTGTGAGGTCACGAACTGTTACTAGAGAGGAGGTACTTTCGTGCTGCCACCTCTAACCTGTGGTCGTGGGATTGTTAACAGGACTCGAGAAGGAAGGGGAAGGGAACTATCAAGGAAAGGGCCAAGCCATTACGACTATATAGCACTTAGAAGGGGTCAGCATTAGGATTTCGTATGGGACGGGGGGAAAGGAAGGGTCCCCAACCACTTGGACGGTCGGAGATTGAACGCCAACCTGAATGAAGCAAGACCGTCTCTCTACCGTTCAGCCCAAGTAGTTGGGCTAACTCGAGCGAGAGAGAGAGAGAGAGAGAGAGAGAGAGAGAGAGAGAGAGAGAGAGAGAGAGAGAGAGAGAGAGAGAGAGAGAGAGAGAGAGAGAGAGTGAGAGAGTGAGAGAGTGAGAGAGTGAGAGAGAGAGAGAGAGAGAGAGAGAGAGAGAGAGAGAGAGAGAGAGAGAGAGAGAGAGAGAGAGAGAGAGAGTGAGAGAGTGAGAGAGTGAGAGAGTGAGAGAGTGAGAGAGAGAGAGAGAGAGAGAGAGAGAGAGAGAGAGAGAGAGAGAGAGAGAGAGAGAGAGAGAGAGAGAGAGAGAGAGAGAGAGAGAGAGAGAGAGAGAGAGAGAGAGAGAGAGAGAGGTTAACAGTGGATATAGATGGTGTAGGATGGGCACCTTCCACACCCACTACTAGAGTTTACGAGATCTTATGTGTGCGTTCATTTTGGTCTCTGGAACAGTGTTTTCATTTACGATTGATGGTTTCTACTTATGGTAGTGTGTGCGTGTTTGGTAGTGAATGTGTGGTGGTGTGTGCGTGTTCGGTAGTGAATGTGTGGGGGATTGTTTGCGTGAGGAAGTGGGTCTGTGGTAGAGTACTCACCTAGTTGTGTTTGCAGGGGTTGAACTTTGCTCCTTCGGCCCGCCTCTCAACTGTCAATCAACTGTTACTAACTACTAGCTAACTAATTTCCCCCCCCCCCTTCACACACATACACACACACATCTGTTACCTGTTGAGAGGCGGGACCAAAGAGCCAGAGCTCAACCCCCACAAGCACAAATAGATGAGTACACACACACACACACACACACACACGCACACACACACACACACACACACACACACACACACACACACACACACACACACACACACACACACACACACACACACACACACACACACACACACGCTGAGGTGAGTTCAGCCAGCTACGCAGGGAGGGTCGCTGGGGTCACGCGCTACAATAAACGCCAATATTTATTTTTTGGAGGTTAATTAAGGCTACAGTGACAGATCACAGATCTAGAGGTATCACAAAGCGTATAACCGCCGCGACTAGGAAAGAAAAACACAGTGCTATCACTAGAACTTGGTGTTAAACAGTGAATTCACCAGACAGGCCACGTGGAAGGGCCCCACGAGGCTTTGTTTACATATTGGGTCAAGTGATCAGTGGTACAGCGAATTGGTGAACTGTAACACAACAGACACACCGATACAGTGACTGACTCCAGAGATTTGTGTTAGATAGAGAAGAACCGCCATCATCAATCTACTGGATTAGTGAATCACCACGTGGGAGTCGACGACGGTTCACTTCGTCATCCAGCATCGTAATTATTCACCTGGTTGTGTGAGCGGGAGGCTGACTGGTAGGTACCCCTCTCTGCTCAATTCTTCAGGTGTACATAGGTAAAATATTACCAAATTCTTGTTCAGTATATCAGATACATTTAAAATATCACAGTAGGTCATTTTGGGTAGAAGTTGACATTTTACGGGACCCCCGTAACACACGCACGCACGCACACGTACGTTTGCAAGCACACACGCACGCACACGCAAAAACAAACACACGCAACACACGCACACGCACGCACACACACCCAGTATGCCCTTCCTACTCCAGACCTACCTACCCCAGACCCTCCTACCTACCTTCCTAAAAGCCCAGCCCCCATTAGCCCCCCAAGCACCCCTCCCGACCTCTATCACCCCCATACACCCCCGGACCCCCCCAGACACCCCTCGGATCCCCCCGGACACGCCCCGGATCCTCCCCGCTCCCAGTCATCCCCCAGACATTCCCAAATCCCCCAGGTCCCCCCCCCCTGCCTCCAGTCACCCCCCAGAAACCCCCCAGATCCCTCCAGACCCCCAGAGAAAGGGAGAACTCTGGTACAAGAGTTTCCATGAAGAATCTCAAGGTTTGGTACACCAATGATGATGGGGTATCTAATAAAGCAGAAGAGATAAAAGAAAGAGTGAGTGATGCAGATCCTGACATAGTTGCAATTGTGGAAACTAAAATTAATGACATGATCTCGGATGCAATCTTTCCTGAAGGGTACCAGGTGACACAAAAAGAGAGGACACAGAGACAGGGAGGGGGAGTGGCACTCCTAATAAAGCGGAAATGGAAGTTTGAAGACCTGGGAAATCGGGTTACCAATGAGTGCACAAGCTTCATACATGGAACTCTGACAGTAGATGGGAGGAAGATTGTGATCTTGGTAATCTACAATCCCCCACCAAACTGTAGAAGACCCAGGCAGGAGTATGATGACAACAACAAGGCATGCATAGATGAACTGCAGAAGGCAGCAACACTAGCCCACAGAATGAGAGCGAAGCTGCTGATCATGGGAGACCTAAATCATGGAGAGATAAATTGGGAATCAAGGAATCCCCATGGAGGGGACGAAACGTTGGGAGCAAAGTTAGTAGATGTTATAGACAGGAATTTCCTAACACAACATGTGAAGGAAGACACAAGGGAAAGAGGAGATGCACCGAGCATATTAGACCTGATTTTCACCCAGAACGTAGAAGATATCGAGAATTTAGAGCATGAAATACCTCTAGGGGCCAGTGACCATTGTGTCCTAGTCTTTGACTACATGATGGAATTCAAACTTATGACCATGGGACAAGAGATCTGGGAAAGGAGAGTTGACTACAGGAAAGGGGACTATAAGAGGATAAGGGACTATCTGGGTGAAGTGCAGTGGGAGGAAGAAATTAGAGGAAGAACAGTCCAAGATATGATGCACCTAGTCATACAGAAATGCCAGGAGGCCGAAGAGAGATTTATACCAACAGTAAAGGGAAAAAATAAGAAGGAATATAATAACCCATGGTTTAACAGACAGTGTCAGGAAGCAAAAATGGCCAGCAGGCGGGAGTGGAGGAAGTACAGAAGACAAAGGACAGAGGACAACAGGATCAGATGCAACAGAGCTAGGAACGATTACATTAACATAAGACGAACATCGGAAAGGGACTATGAGAACGATATTGCAATCAAAGCGAAAAAACAACCTAAGTTACTACATAGTCATATAAGAAGAAAAATGTCGGTGAACGACCAAGTGACAGGACTAAGGAAGACAGAGGGGGCATATACTGAAAGTGACAAGGAAATCTGCGAGGCACTGAATGCCAGTTTCCATGGAGTGTTCACTTCCGAGCCTGAGCAGCTCCTATTGTTGGAAGGGGTTACCCTAGATGAAAGACTATCAGATATAGAGGTGACAGCAGAGGAGGTAATGAAACAGTTGACAACTCTAGATGCAACTAAAGCAGTTGGACCAGACAAAGTATCACCGTGGATACTAAAAGAAGCAGTATGCCGCCTCATCATGGTGTCCCCATCTGAAGAAGCATATAATGAAACTGGAAAAGGTTCAGAGCTTTGCAACGAGACTTGTCCAAGAGCTACGAGGGATGGGGTATGAGGAGCGCCTGAGGGAACAGTGCCTTACGACACTAGAAAGAAGAAGGGAGAAGGGGGACATGATAGGAACGTATAAAATACTCAAAGGGATTGACAGAGTGGACATAGACGAAATGTTCACATGGAATAGTAACAGAACGAGGGGACATGGATGGAAGCTGGAAACTCAGATGAGTCACAGAGATGTTAGGAAGTTTTCTTTTAGCGTGAGAGTAGTGGGAAAATGGAATGCACTTTAGGAACAGGTTGTAGAAGCAAATACTATTCGTAATTTTAAAACCAGGTATGATAGGGAAATGGGACAGGAGTCATTGCTGTAAACAACCGATGCTCAATAGGCGGGATCCAAGAGTCAATGCTCGATCCTGCAAACACAACTAGGTGAGTACAACTAGGTGATTACACATATGTCCAGTCAGGCTAGAAGGGATTAACACCTTTCGTGGAAAGGGGACAAAACCTCACTCATAATCCACCCCCTCTCTTACCCTTTCTCTTACCCCCTCTCTTACCTGCCATAATCCGCAGACACCTCAACTCCATTTAACCCCCATCCCAAGCGCACACACGCACACACACATTCTCTCTCTCTCTCTCTCTCTCTCTCTTTCTTGTTCTCTCTCTCTTGCTCTCTCTCTCTCTCTTTTGCTCTCTCTCTCTCTCTCTCTTGCTCTCTCTTGACAAGGGGCAAAATGGAAGGAGGATGCAATAGGGACACAGAGAAAAGCCAGAGTGATCAGACGAAGGAAATGTTAACCCAAGTTCTGGAGGAATTCAGGAGGGAGATGAATGAAATGAGGATTACAATTAACAATCTGCAAAGTGAACTGACATCAGCAAGGGAGGAGATCAAATCCCTCACAGAGAAAAATAAAGAGACCGAGCATCAGATTATCATCCAAAGGGAAGGTGGGAATGTTACATTCGAAGGAAATGCCTCTGTACCTGAAACATTTGCGGACATACTGAAAAAGAGTTCAGAAGCAATGACCGCAGTGAGGGAGGTAGCCATGCAAGCTGCTACCTCACAGGAAACAGCAAGGTGCACCACTCAGCTGCTGGAGAGAAAAAGATCAATGGTAGTTGTAGACATCAAAGAACAGGAAGGATCCAACAGGCAAGAATGGAATAGCAAGGATAGAGAGGCAGTACATGGGCTACTGAAGGGGTTACAGAGGGAAGGGGCTGAACAAAACATAGAGAAGGTTTTCAGGTTGGGCTGGTACAACAAGGACAGAAAACGACTTGTAAAAGTGGTGTTTACAAACGAAACCGCGAAAGAGAATATTCTCGAAAGGAAGAGTCGTCTGTATCATGTGGAGGGATACAAAAAAGTATTCCTGCAGTGGGACAGGACGAAGGAGGAGAGAGCCAGGGCAGCAGAGGCAAGGAGGAAGCGCAGGGAGAGAGGAGCAAACCAGGATATCAAAGCCCCAACACAACAGTCCTAGAGACAAGAGAGGAACCCAAGACCAGCATCCCAGCAACACCAGAGGGAAGGGCAACACCACCACCCTCCTCTGCATAGAATCCCCCCCTTCCCCTCACCCTTCCTGCCCCCACCCAACCCTCCCTCCCCCCACCCATTCTGAACCTGTCACCCCTTCCTAATTCCCATCATGTCCCCACTCCCACCTTTCCTCCCCTGTCTCCCCTCCCCCCTTCATCCCATTCCCTCCCTATCCCTCCTCCCCCTCACCCCGTATCCTCCATGTCCTCCCTATCTCCTTAACCCACACCCTACCTGTCCCCCCTTCCCTTAAGCCCCCACCCCCCCACCCCAAAATCCTCTGAGACCCTGCAAACCACCTCACAGATCTTCTCACCCACGGGACAGCTTCCCACACCAGCAGAATGCTCGCCAAGAAAGGGACAAGAAAATGAACAGGAGACAGTGAGCTTCAAGGCAATGCACACTAACATAGATGGGATTACAAATAAAACAAGTGAACTCGGAAAATGGGCACTAGAAGAAAACCCAGACATAATAGCACTCACAGAAACAAAGCTTATGAAAACTATAACAAACGCAGTGTTTCCATAGGGCTACTATGTAGTGAGGAAAGAGAGAGAAGGGAGAAGAGGATGTGGTGGTGTAGCTTTGCTACTAAGAGAAGGTTGGAGTTTCGAAGAGATGGTAATTCAGAACTGTGAAGGTTTCAGTGACTACATATCAGGCACCAAAGCAACTGGAGGACAGAAAATTATAGTAGTAGTCATATATAACCCCCCACTGAACGACAGAAGGCCCAGACAGGAATATGATAGAAACAACTTAGCCACCATCAATATAATAGAGAGAGCAGCTTCTGTGACTAGCAGGAACGGATCCAGACTACTAATCATGGGAGACTTCAACCATGGGAAGATAGATTGGGGGGAACAGAGACCCACATGGAGGCCCAGACACATGGAGAGCTAAGCTGCTGGATGTGGCAACAAGAAACTTTCTAAGTCAACGCGTCAAGGGACCGACAAGAATGAGAGGAGGGGATGAACCAGCCTTGCTTGATCTGATATTTATCCTAAATGAGTCGGATATAAGGGAAGTTAAGTTGGAAGCCCCCCTTGGAAATGAGTGATCATAGTGTATTGAGCTTTGAGTACCTGGTTGAGCTAGGAATTATCACCCCCAAAAAAGAACTGGGAAACAAAGGGCTGGCGTAACGAAAGGGAAACTATGAGGAGAAGAATAAATTCTTATAGGATATACATTGGGACACAGAACTCGGAACCAAGTCAGTACAAGACATGATGGACTATGTCACCCAAAAATGTCAGGAGGCTGTAAGCAGGTTTCTTCCGGCCCGACAGGAAAAAACAGAGAAGCAATGGAAGAATCCGTGGTTTAATAGGGAATGTATGAAAGCAAAAGGGCTGAACAAAAGGGCATGGAGGAACTTCCGTAATAACAGAACACCAGAAAGTAGTGAGAGATACCAGAGAACCAGGAAAGAGTATGTTAGTGTGAGAAGAGCAGCTGAGAAAAGGTATGAAAATGATATAGCTAATAAAGCCAAGACTGAACCAAAGCTACTACACAGTCACATCATGAGGAAGACAACAGTGAAGGAACAGGTGATGAAAATTAGGGTGGGCGAGGACAGGTACACAGAGAATTACAAAGAGGTGTGTGAAGAACTCAACAAAAGGTTCCAGGAGGTCTTTACAATAGAAGAGGGAGAAGTCACGGTGCTAGGAGAGGTGGCAGCAAACCAGGTGACCTTGGAAAGGTTCGAAATTACTAGAGATGAGGTCAAGAAGCACCTATTGGAGCTGGATGGGAGAAAAGCTGTTGGACCGGACGGAATCTCACCATGGGTATTGACAGTGTGCAGGAGCACTTTGCTTGCCACTCTCCATAGTGTATAGTAGGTCACTGGAAACGGGAGATCTACCAGAAATATGGAAGACTGCTAATGTAGTACCAATATACAAAAAGGGTGACAGACAAGAGGCACTGAACTACAGGCCAGTGTCCTTAACTTGTATACCATGCAAGGTGATGGAGAAGATTGTGAGAAAACCCTAGTAACACATCTGGAGAGAAGAGACTTCGTGACAACCCATCAACATGGGTTCAGGGAGGGTAAATCTTGCCTTACAGGCTTGATAGAATTCTACGATCAGGTGACAAAGATTAAGCAAGAAAGAAAAGGATGGGCGGACTGCATTTTTTTGGACTGTCGGAAAGCCTTTGACACAGTACCCCATAAAAGGTTGATGCATATGCTGGAGAAACAGGCAGGAGTAACTGGTAGGGCGCTCCAGTGGATAAGGGAGTACCTAAGCAATAAGAAGCAGAGAGTTACAGTGAGGGGTGAGTCCTCAGAATGGCGTGAAGTCACCAGTGGAGTCCCACAGGGCTCTGTGCTTGAACCTATCTTGTTTCTGATATACGTAAATGATCTCCCAGAGGGTATAGACTCATTCTTCTCAATGTTTGCTGACGACGCCAAAATTATGAGAAGGATTAAGATAGAGGAGGACAGCTTGAGGCTTCAAGAAGACCTGGACAATCTGCAGGAATGGTCGAACAAATGGCTGTTAGAGTTTAACCCAAGCAAATGTAATGTAATGAAGATAGGGGTAGGAAGCAGGAGACCAGATACAAGGTATCATTTGGGAGATGAAATACTTCAAGAGTCAGAGAGAGAGAAAGACTTGGGGGTTGATATCATGCCAGACCTGTCCCCTGAAGCTCATATCAAGAGGATAACATCAGCAGCATATGCCAGGTTGGCTAGCATAAGAACGGCCTTTAGAAACTTGTGTAAGGAATCTTTCAGAACATTATACACCACATATGTCAGACCAATCCTGGAGTATGCGGCTCCAGCATGGAGTCCATATCTAGTCACAACCCGTTCTCGCAAATTTAATAAGTCAATATTGACTTATTAAATATGTGCATAGGTGACATACTTAACATAATAGTTTCCCTTGAAAAGCTTCATAGAAAACACCGACCTTACCTAACCTACTTAGTATGTTAAGATAAGCATCTTATTGCTTCGTAATTACAATTATTACCTAACCTATACCTATAATAGGTTAAGTAACAATTGTAATTACGAAGCTATAAGATGCTTATTTTAACATACTAAGTAGGTTAGGTAAGGTCGGTGTTTTCTATGAAGCTTTTCAAGGGAAACTATTATGTTTAGTATGTCACCTATGCACACAACTAATAAGTCAATATTTACATATTAAATTTGCGAGAACGGGTTGCTAGTCAAGCATAAGACTAAACTGGAAAAGGTTCAAAGGTTTGCCACCAGACTAGTACCCGAGCTTAGAGGTATGAGTTACGAGGAGAGACTACGGGAATTGAACCTCACTTCGTTGAAAGACAGAAGAGTTAGGGGGGACATGATCACCACATTCAAAATTCTCAAGGGAATCGACAGGGTTGATAAAGACAGGCTATTTAACGCAAGGGGCACACGCACTAGGGGATACAGGTGGAAACTGAGTGCCCAAATGAGCCACAGAGTTATTAGAAAGAACTTTTTTAGTGTCAGAGTGGTTGACAAATGGAATACATTAGGAAGTGATGTGGTGGAGGCTGACTCCATACACAGTTTCGAGTGTAGATATGATAGAGCCCGATAGGCTCAGGAACCTGTAAACCTGTTGATTGACGGATGAGAGGCGGGACCAAAGAGCCAGCGCTCAACCCCCGCAAGCACAACTAGGTGAGTACAACTAGGTGAGTACACACACACACACAGACACACACACACACACACACACACACACACACACACACACACACACACACACACACACACACACACACACACACACACACACACACACACACACACACACAGGTCACGCGGGATGGTAAGACAAGAGAATGAAGCTGGAGGAGAGGGACTGGACGAGTCACACATGGAGATGATTGCTAAGGCATGGAAAGAAATCAGTGGGGAATTGAAGGACCTGAGGGAAACTATATGTATGCTGCAGATAGAACTAAGTGCAGCACAAGAGGAGATAAAAAGCCTAAAAACAGGCCCTCATCAGACTCTGGCCCAGGGGACCAACCCCTAAGTACCAGGAGATGTAGCAATGGCAGAGACTCCTACAATTGGTGCCACCTTTGCTGAAATGTTGAAGAGCCCAGGAGTAATGTCCACAGTTAAGGAAGTTGTTATGAAAGCAGTAACCTCACAGGAGGCAGCCAGCCCACTACCCAATAGGGCCCCCCCTCCTATCCCCCAGCACGAACCCTTCATTGCCCTGCACAATGCCCATCATAAAACCAAAATCCTCCCTCTCCCCTTACCCCAATTAGCCCTTGCTTCCCTAGCCCCTGGACTTCTTCCTGCCCCAAGCAGGCCCAGGCGAGACCAAAGCCCTCCATCTTCCACTCCACCTTCCCCCAAACGCCTGTCAACTACACCGCAGGAGGGCGTGCCCTCTCCCCAAGCAATCCCTGCCCCCACACCCCCAGGACTTCTTCCTGTCCCAAGCAGGCCTGAGCAAGACCTAAGCCCTCCATCCCCCACTCCACCTTCCCCTGAACCCCTGGCAACTACCTCACAGGAGGATGAGCCTACCCAAATAGCAGTGACCATGGAACAACTTCCTACACTTGTGGAGAGTGAGGGTGAAATTGGATATAAGAAAGTGAGCTTCAAGGTAATGTACTCAAACATTGATGGGATTACCACTAAAGCAAGTGAACTGGCAGAAAGGGCGCAAGAAGAAAACCCTGATGTAATAGGACTCACGGAAACAAAATTGTCAGGCGTCATAACAGATGCTGTGTTTCCAAAGGACTACTATATAGTAAGGAAAGAGAGGGAAGGGAGAGGAGGTGGAGGAGTGGCAATGCTGATAAGAAAGGACTGGACTTTTGATGAGATGGAAATTCCGGACTGTGGCGGATTCAGAGATTACATAACAGGAACTATAACAATGGGTGGACCTAAGATAATAGTGGCAGTCATTTACAACCCTCCCCTAAATGACTCGTGTTTAGGGGAGGGTTGTAAATGATAAACACGAGTTATTACTCGTGTTTACCACCTTTTGTCCCTAGGATATTTCTCACATTATCGGCAGATCATCATTGTGGTACCCTGGTACTTTGGTTTGTCTCTGGGTCAAAGCACCCTATCTTCTGCAATCCGACCGAAGGAGGATAAGAGGGCCATAGTTCCTCTAGCACGGACTACGTTGCTGAGTTGGGACCTCAGCAGCAGTTCTCGTCACCAGTTGACACTCGCACCCCTACACGTCGGTCAGAGATGATGATATTTACTTAGGTAGGGAATTAGCTTTCTTTTTACAGAGCACAAAGTTCGCTTATTCTGTAAGTATCATATTTCATTTAGTGGGAAACCCTTGCTTATGTCCTGTAGAGACTCGGCAAGGTAAGCCTACATTCTTGGACTACCTAATTCACTTTTGGAGCAATTAAATGTTTCATTTGTTTTAGAAACTCAATTTCACTTATTTAGTAGGATTTTCTTGCTCTTATTCTCTTACATTGAGTACCGGGTACAAGATTTCCTGCGATTTTGATTGACTAATAATTTACCATCCTAAAATTAACGTTAATTGTTAAAGATTAAAATTCCACAGGATAGTTACCAGTTGCCACGTTATCCTGTTCCTGACATTTACCATATCACAACTATATTCGTTGTACATTTATTTGCTATCTTTCACCATGTTTCGTCTCCAAGCTTTTCGTAACAATCCAGCAGGTGAAATAGGGACCTTATGTCGTGCCAAGAGGACCAAATTACAAACTCTTGCACACGAGTATCAACTAGATGTGTCCCATGGAGCCAACAAAAATGAAGTGCATAACTTAATTATGGATCACCTCTTAGATGAAAGGACAATTGACTCTAAAACTCACGAAACTTATTCTATTCCAGATAAACATGATTTGGCACCTATGAAACTCAAACTCGAACTCGCAAAGCTTGAAAGTGAGCAACAGCAAGAAGCTCTACAAATGAGGAAAGAAGAAGCTGCAATAAGGAAAGAAGAGCAAGAAAGAGAGGCGGCCCTAAGGGAAAGAGAGGCGGCCCTAAGGGAAAGAGAGGCTGCAATGAGGAAAGAAGAACAAGAACGTGAGATGGCCCTATTCAGAGAGCGTGAGCGAGTACAGCTTGAAGCAAAACAACGCCACCTGGAGATACAACGCGAGCATGACAAACATCAAGCGGATATGGTTATAGAATGTCGTCAACAAGAACTCACGTTGGAGACTTCACACCACACTCAGCGCCAACAAGCTTCCGCCAGTCTTCCAGTAAGTTTCAATGTTTCCCATGCAAGTAAGTTAATGCCACCATTCGTTGAGACAGAGATTGATGTCTTTTTTTTACCACCTTTGAGACCCTAGCTAATAAACTTAGCTGGCCTGCAGATCAATGGTCTACCCTTCTCAGAGTGCATCTTTCAGGTAGAGCTGCAGTTACTCTCAGTACCTTAGGGTCTGAGAATGACAACCAGACCCTGAAGCAAGCAGTTTTGGACGCCTACCTTCTCTCCACCGAAAGCTACAGACGAAAATTCCGTGATTATCTAAAGGCAAGTACCACCACCTTTCTAGAATTTGCCAATACAAAGAAAAGATATTTCATGAAATGGCTGGAAGCAGCACATGTCTCTACATTTGCAGAACTCATCAACCTCATGCTAGTTGAGGAATTCTTGAGACGTGTTCCCCCTTCCGTCCGTTTATATCTAGCAGATAAAGAAGAAACCGACTACATCAAATGTGCGAAGTCGGCTGACACCAACAGCCTCATCCACCGGCTTACACCATCACCACCTCCCAGTAAGAAGTCTTGGTACAGTTACGATAAAGTGAGTACAGATGAAGCGAGCTCACAATTGTATTGCAAACTCTATGGACATACCATAGATAGATGTGGGAAGGCTCAATACAAGAGCAATGAATCTACTAAACCCAAACAGACTCCTCCTAAGTCCGGTACGCCTGTGATGAATGTTGGTGTTCCTGTTAATGATCTTTCTCTCTTCAGTAAACACCTGTATCCTGGAACTGTCTCTTCCAACGGTACGGATTCGGAGGGACGTTTCAAATTGAAGATCTTGAGGGACACAGCGGCTCTTCAGTCCATTATATTGAAATCAGCTGTGCCTAACATCACCTACACCGGGGAAACCGTCCTTATCACTGACCTCACTGACCACTCTGGTGAGTGGATACTCCGTATCCACTCACCAGAGTCCACCTGGATTGTCAGTTCGTGACCGGTGAAGTCCAAGTCGCCATCAGGGAAAAGCCTTTTCCCATGCCTGGAGTGCAACTTCTCCTGGGCAACGACTTGGCAGAAGATCTGCAACCGTCCAACCTGATCATCACGGACAAACCCCAGGTGTGTATCTCTGTAATGGATAATTCCATCTTTGAATATGTTCCAGCAGAGGTCCAAGAAAGTGATTAAGTTTCTCCTCCAGTTTTGGTGACCACCCGTGCACAAGCTGCACGCCCGCAACCAGCTGATTCTACTGCTACCGCTGTCCCTCAAGACCCTCAGAATCTACCCCCAAATCTTACCAGTTTGGAGTTCCGTAAGTTACAGAGGGAAGATCTATCATTAACACCATTATTCTTCCAGGCTGAGACTCAACCTGACAGTATACCTGGGTTCTTCCTAGAGAATGAGTTGCTCTACCGCAGATACAGACCCAGCAAGCTGAAGGAGGACGACGATTGGGCCAATGTCGAACAACTAGTGGTTCTCACCAGCCTACGCCCCGATATTCTACACCTGGCCCACGGAGCTCTTTCTCTCTATGGTTTTAACAAAACCTACCACGGAATCAGACAAAACTACTACTGACCAGGTATGGTAAAAGATGTTAAAAAGTACGTGCAACAGTGTCATACATGTCAGAAGACAGGTAAACCTAACATCTCTATTCCCCAGGCTCCACTAAAACCCATCCAGGTGCCTGCGGAACCTTTCCACAGACTCATCATAGACTGTGTTGGTCCTTTACCCCGGACCAGTTCTGGCAACGCCTATATATTAACTATCATGTTTCCTACCACCAGGTTCCCCATAGCAGTTCCAGTAAAGAACATTACGGCTGCTACTGCGGTGAAACACCTATTGAAGATCTTCACCCAGTATGGATTTCCAAGAGAGGTTCAAAGCATCTGTGGCACCAACTTCACCAGTGATCTCTTCAAGAAGACACTGGAGGAGTTCAACATCACACAGGTACTGTCCAGCCCCTATCATCCTGCCTCACAGGGTTCTCTTGAACGTAGTCATCAGACTATTAAAGCACTCCTAAAGAAATTCTGCAATGACACCCTGAAGGACTGGGATAAACAACTTGACCTCATTATGTGCATTTTCAGAAGTCTCCCCAATGAGTCTCTAGGAGTATCACCTTATGAGATGCTCTACGGCCGTAAGTGCCGTGCTCCTCTCAAAGCTTCCAAAGACTCTTTACGTAATGCCACCTTCAGTGACCCTCAGAATGTGCCCCAGTTTCTTCAAAACTTAAAACACATTCTAGAGAGAGTACGTAAATTTGCTAATGACAATCTATTGAAAGCCCAGGAGAGGATGAAGACTCATTTTGACCAAAGCAGCAAATTAAGGAGATTTAAACCAGAAGACTTCGTGGTTGGCATACTTTCCTATCCCAGGTTCTCCATTGCAAAACAAGTTTTCAGGACCCTACCGTATCAAGGAGTGCAGGAACAACCACAACTACGTTCTTGAGAATCCAGATATTCGGCGGAAGACCCAGTTGTGCCACGTCAACCTCCTGAAGCAGTATCAAGGTATTCCCCCTCTGTGTTGGTATCAGTCTCCACATTTAAAGGTCCATACCTCCACAGTGAAACCTTCCCTGCTTCTCCCTAAAGCACTAACACTGAGTCGGTGCTTTCCAAATCCTACCTGATCTTCATCCCAATTTTCAGGACTATAATAGTGCTCCTTTGCCATGTTCTAATCCTATTCTCGCCTCGCCAGATATCACGAAACCTTTCATCCTCCATGACGACGCCAGTGGTACCGGCATCAGGGGTGTCCTGATGCAACAACGAGGCGAGGAGATTCTACCTGTTAGCTACTACAGCTACAAGGAACTACAGCACGATCGAAAAGGAGCTACTCTCCATCGTCCTGAACTTGCAGCACTTCGAACCGTACCTGCAAAGTGCTCGGTCTACCTCCATCAACTCGGACCACAATCCCCTACGCCTCCTGCAGCAAGCCCAATTCAACAACCAACGGCTTCTACGATGGGCTTTATATCTGCAGAATTTCAACCTGGAGATCCTGAAAGAATCTCACCATGGATACTAAAGGAAGGTGAAGAAGCTCTAAGTGTGCCACTCTCTATGGTGTATAACAGGTAACTGGAAACGGGAGACTTACCAGAAAGTTAGAAGACAGCTAACGTAGTCCCAATATACAAAAAGGGTGACAGGCAAGAGGCACTGAACTACAGGCCAGTTTCCCTAACTTGTATACCATGCAAGGTGATGGAGAAGATCGTGAGGAAAAGGCTCGTAGAGCACCTGGAGGGAAAAACCTCTACAACGCACCACCAACATGGGTTCAGGGAAGGAAAATTGTGCCTCACAGGTTTAATAGAATTCTATGACCAGGCAGAAAGGAGAAGGGTGGGCCGACTGCATTTTCCTGGACTGTCAGAAAGCCTTTGATACAGTACCCCATAAAAGGCTGTTAAAAAAGTTGGAGCAACAGGCAGGAGTAAAAGGGAAGGTGCTCCAGTGGATAAGGGAATACTTAAGCAACAGGAAACAGCGAATAACGGTGAATGGGAGATATAAGAGTGGCGAGATGACACCAGCGGAGTCCCACAGGGCTCAGTACTTGGACCCATCCTGTTTCTAATATATGTAAAAGATCTTCCAGAGGGTATAGACGCGTTCCTCTCAATGTTTGCTGATGTTGCAAAAATTATGAGAAGAAACAAAACGGATGAAGATAGACAGAGGCTTCAGGATGACCTGGACAAACTGGAGAAATGGCTGCTAAAGTTCAACTCAGGAAAGTGTAAGATAATGAAATTAGGCGAAGGGAGCAGGAGGCTGAACACAAGGTATCATCTGGGAGGTGAAATCCTGCAAGAGTCAAATAGAGAGAAAGATCTGGGGGTTGATATCACATCGTACCTCTCCCCAGAGGCCCACATCAAAAGAATATCATCAGCGGCATATGCTAGACTGGCCAACATAAACTGTCTTTAGAAACTTGTGTAAGGAATCGTTCAGGACTCTGTATACCACTTATGTAAGACCAATCCTGGAGTATGCAGCTCCAGCCTGGAGTCCATACCTATTTAAACACAAGACAAGGTTAGCGAAGATTCAGCGGTATGTCAACAGGCTCGTCCCGAAACTGAGAGGAATGAGTTACGAGGAAAGGCTAAGGGAGCTGAACCTCACATCCCTGGAAAACAGAAGAGTAAGGGAATACATGATAACCACCTACAAAATTCTCAGAGGAATTGACAGGGTGGACAAAGACAAACTCTTCAGCACGGGTGGGACACGAACAAGGGAACACAGGTGGAAACTTAGTACCCAGATGAGTCACAGAGACGTTAGAAAGAATTTTTTCAGTGTTAGAGTAGTTAATAAATCGAATGCCATAGGAAGTGATGTGGTGGAGGCTGACTCCATACACAGCTTCAAATGTAGATATGATAGAGCCCAGTAGGTTCAGGAATCTGTACACCAGTTGAATGACAGTTGAGAGGCGGGACCAAAGAGCCAAAGTTCAACCTCCGCAAGCACAATTAGGTGAGTACACACAGGAAGCAGCTCTGTAACAGCTGTCTAACACCCAGGTACGTATTTACTGCTAGGTAACAGGGGCATTCAGGGTGAAAGAAACTTTGCCCAGTTGTTTCTGCCTGGTCCGGGAATCGAACCCGGGCCACAGAATTACGAGTCCTGCGCGCTGTCCACTCAGCTACCAAACCCCCAGAGCGTGTGGTAGTGTGTGTGTGTGTGTGTGGTAGTGTGTGTGTGTGTGCATGTGTGTGGTAGTGTGTGTGTGTGTGTATGTGTGTGGTAGTGTGTGTGTGTGTGTATGTGTGTGGTAGTGTGTGTGTGTGTGTATGTGTGTGGTAGTGTGTGTGTGTGTAATTGTAGCATAGGTGCACAATTGGTACCTTTCCATCACTTCATAAATTAAGTGTTAATTTTAAGCCAGTCCTCAGTAGCATGCATATTGAACAAAGGTTAAGTGAACTGTTCATTCTTTAACAATTGTTGATTGCTGGGAGAAGAATGTGAGCTTCACTTAAAGAACCTCCGTGTCTACCTTGAGGTTACTATGAGGTGGTTCAGAGGATCAAAATCCCCACAACCCGGGTCTCAGACAAGGCCTTCAAGTTGGTGATCAACTCAGCCAAGCTGTTAGAGGCCGCTGCTCGCAGTATGACTTGAGTAACAGCCCAGTTGATCAAGGGAACCTTAAGAGGTATTTATTGCGTTTGTTCTAAACCTTTCTTGGACGAATCTTTCTAGGTCTCAGGCGACGTGATTTTACCGTAAGATAGTATGGCGGCAATTCAAGGTCATCTTCCCTACTCTGGACAGTGATTGGATATCCAAGTTATAGGGTTATTCCTTCACTCGTTAACATGGTCAAAGTTTTCTACTTGTCTGAAGCCAAATAACTGGTTAAAACTTTGTCACTTTCAGACAATGGAGTTAAGGTAAGTTATAAAATATAGATAATGCAATCAAAATTTGATAATTACGTAAAATAAAATATTGTAATTAATAATATATTTATTTTTCTATAATATAAATATCCCGGTCCGCCCTCAAAAAGTATTACTTTCACTGAATAATATTTTTGCTTCTGTATGCTATATGCTATTTCCTAATTGTTTGTGGCTTCAATGTGTAACAAATGGCAAACTACTGGCTCTCCATGGCTGCTTGACCAAGTTTCCTTGTTTGAACTCTGCCCTTTTGGAGCAGCAGAGACCCCAAGGTGCGCTACCTTGGTGTCTCAGTGAGGAGAAACATCTTTAAGTGGGCGCCTCTGGTGGTCCCAGTGGAGATGCTCATTTCCCTTCCCCCTGCAGATTAAATTGGGCCTTAAGTAACACTTTGTGGAGCTCTAGATAAGGAGAAAGGCAGTCTTCAACCACCTTAGTTATCTTGAGGTAATCTAGAGATGATTTCGGGGTTTAGCGTCCCTGCGGCCCGGTTCTCGACCAGACCTCCTTTTTGTTACACACCCCCAGGAAGCAGCTCCGTAGCAGCTGTCTAAATCCCAGGTACCTATTTACTATAAGATGAACCGTTGCATCAGGATAAAAGAAACTCTGACCATTTGTTTCCGTCTCCACCGGGGATCGAACCCGGAACCTTAGGAACATGAATCCCAAACGCTGTCCACTCAGCTATCAGGCCCGTATACAAGACTACTTCCCTAAACTTCCTTGGGGACAAAGGTCTAAGCCGGTAAGTTCGTTGGAGCAGAGATAAAGAAGATCCTGGAGTACAAGGGGCTGCCCAAGAACCTCCTCACTAGGAAGGAGACATCAGCTTGGAACAGCTTTAGCGCAGTGATTCGGGGCATGATGAGCAATGACAACACCGCAATTAGGGCTGGTGGAGAATGTGCTGTTCAATAGGCCACAGGTTGTCCCCTTAAATGCCACATCCTTGAAGTTCATCTTGATAATGAGAGAACATTATTAACATGAGAGGTGAACATGAGAGTATACTCGGAGAGGTCAGGCGAACACTTACAACGGGATATACTGGACTTTAAGAGCTACTACTAAAGAGAGTCTAACGAGAACATGATGAGAGACTAAAATTTGTTTCGTGAAAGTGATTTAAAGTAAAATTGTAAATCTCGATAAAAACACCACTCGCTTCTACATCTTGTGCGTGCATTTTTGTATAACTTTAGTATAAATGTATAGTAATTTTTATATGATGTTTGTTTCGTATGCCATCAGAATGAAAATATACAAATTTGTTCATTTCCTAATGGAAATAGGCAATTTTCAAAATGCCACTCACTCTCTCTCTCTTGGTCACAAAAGCAATGTTTGATGAAAATAATAAAATTTTCTATACTTTTCCGACATTATTTTATAATTGTTTATGCCGATATTTTTTAGAACATACACAGAAACAAAATTGTATCACATTACGTTATCCTTCTCTTCAACCTGGATTAAATTTTACAAAAACATCTAAGAATAATATCATTTCTGGAGACAGCGTGAAAGTAGTAATTAAAAGAATATTTCGGTGAACTTGAAGTTTAAAAAAAAATTCTAATCCTTGAAATTCAGTTTATTGTCTCTTACAAGTCGACAAAAATTTTTAATCCCTTAATGCTGTGTAAATGTCGACCAGCCAATTAGTAACCTTTCTGGTATAGATTATTGCTGTGAATTTTTAGAACCTCTGTTTTAAGCGTCCCACGCTTTAAACACAGCTTACAGTCGTCATTTAGAGCACGGTAATCATCGTACCTGAATACCTGACAAACCCAACAGCTGTATCACACAAGATAACGGGGCAACAAGATAACCGGTTTCTTCATTAATTGATTACAATCTTACCTCCAATTACGAGTAAACTTCCCACAGTTAAAATAAATGTACAAACTCGACATAATTGCTCATTTGCCGGAATTTGCTTCCCAACAAAGTCACGTGTCCAGTTCCTAATCTGAAACTAATAAACACACAACGTAACTTAAAATTTGTTCTGTATTTTTGAGTACATACGTAAGAATAACTCTTACCGTTACAAAGGGTGTTAGCTGGGAAGCGAATGAAATCTTCTTTGTTAATGGATTTAAGGTTCTTGAAATGTAAAAGTTACATAATACAATAATTTTTATAATCTTTTGACCTCGTCACAACGTATCCGTCCAAAATTAACAAGGGCACTCGCTTCTCTGTTCATTAAATCCTTATATCCAGTGTTTAATGAACACGACACACACACACACACACACACACACACACATATAGAACAAATGGATGTTAGAGTTTAACCCAAGCAAATGTAATGTAATGTAATGAAGATAGGGGTAGGAAGCAGGAGACCAGATAGAAGGTATCACTTGGGAGATGAAATACTTCAAGAGTCAGAGAGAGAGAAAGACCTGGGGGTTGATATCACGCCAGAACTGTCTCCTGAAGCTCATATCAAGAGGATAACATCAGCAGCATATGCCAGGTTGGCTAACATAAGAACGGCCTTTAGAAACTTGTGTAAGGAATCTTTCAGAACATTATATACCACATATGTCAGACCAATCCTGGAGTATGCGGCTCCAGCATGGAGTCCATATCTAGTCAAGTATATGACTAAACTGGAAAAGGTTCAAAGGTTTGCCACCAGACTAGTACCCGAGCTGAGAGGTATGAGCTACGAGGAGAGACTACGGGAATTGAACCTCACTTCGTTGGAAGACAGAAGAGTTAGGGGGGACATGATCACCACATTCAAGATTCTCAAGGGAATCGACAGGGTTGATAAAGACAGGCTGTTTAACACAAGAGGCACACGCACTAGGGGACACAGGTGGAAACTGAGTGCCCAAATGAGCCACAGAGATATTAGAAAGAACTTTTTTAGTGTCAGAGTGGTTGACAAATGGAATGCATTAGGAAGTGATGTGGTGGAGGCTGACTCCATACACAGTTTCAAGTGTAGATATGATAGAGCCCAATAGGCTCAGGAACCTGTACACCTGTTGATTGACGGTTGAGAGGCGGGACCAAAGAGCCAGTGCTCCACCCCCCCAAACACAACTAGGTGAGTACAACTAGGTGAGTACACACTCACACACACACCCACACACACATACACACACACACACACAAACACACACACACACACACACACACACACACACACACACACACACACACACACACACACACACACACACACACACACACATACACACACACACACTTGACTTGTGACCATCGTGTTGGATGGACGTGGGGTTGGGAGCTCCTGGTTCACTAGAGGAGTGGGAGGGGTAATCAGGCAACTTCGAAGTGAAAAAGTGTGTACAAGTGAATGAAAAAACCTTGGGTTTTATCAAAAGCCATAAGGTAGTGAAGAAAAACAGTTTAAATAGCGTAATTCAAAATAGTTGAGGAAGTACTGTGGCAGTGTGCAGTGTGGAGCAGACCTCACCGGCCTCTGACCGTGACCTCACCCCCGGTAGCAACCCTTCTACCACCACGTGGGACGACGATTGGAGATTCACTCACCTATTGTGTTAGCAGGACGGTAAGATACTTGGAACCCCTGTGGGTAAGGTTGCATTATAGCAATGACTAGGTCAGGAAGGGGGTCTAGGTCCAACAGTATTATGATTGAGGAAGAAGATAGGTTTGTGGAGAAGATGATTGGGAAATTTGTAGAGAAGAGGGATGTTTGGATAGATGATCTAATCCAGGGGATTAAAAGTGAAGTCTTTAATAAGATACAGGACGAGGTTCAAAGACTCAAACAAGAGTTAATGGATTATATTCAAGAGGAAATCAGGAAGAGCAGGGTAGAATGGAAAGGAGAAATATCTAGGCTTACTAATGAATTTGGCAGGAATAAGGGAAGCTTGGCAGGGGAAGGGGAAGTAGTAGTAGGTGGAATAGCGGGTGTGGGAGGGGTGGGGGTCAGCCAGGGAGGGGGCCACCAGCATGACCCTGAACTGAGAAAGAGGACAATCATAATCCATGGATTGCTTGAAGCCAGGGCACCATCGAGGCAGGAAAGGATGGAGATTGAGGATTTGGAGCTACAGGGGATCTTGAGAGACATGAGAGCCCAGATGGCAGGGAATGAGGTGCAAGTCCACAGACGCATTGGGCCATACAACTGTAACAGGAAACGACCTGTCCTGGTACAGTTCACTAACTCTGGTGGAGTTAGTGTACTCTCTTGCCTGGTGGACCAAACTCTCACAAGTCAAGCCTGGCCTCGGGCCGGGCTTGGGGAGTAGAAGAACTCCCAGAACCCCATCAACCAGGTATCAACCAGGTAACGAAGAGGCAGTGGATTACATACTGCATCACAAACACTTACTCAGAGGTAGCGAAAATTACTACAACGTATATATTGACAAATTCATGACGAAGGAGGAGCAGGTAGCCCACAGAGCAAGCAAACAACAATACAACTCTTCCCATTTGAGCGTAGCTACACACACCAGTGCTAATCCACCCCATGCTAACCAGCTCACACATTCTCAGGTCACTCCTTCCCCAAATCAGCCGCCCCTGCTTATCTCCCCAACACCTCCCTTGACCCCTCTGACCCCACTGCAGTCAAATTCATCCCACATTCCAAGGACCCCCTCATCACCTCAACCCCCAAAACCCGTCCAGCCCTCATCCCCTCAACCCCCAAAACCCACCCAGCCCTCATCACCTCAACCCCAAGAACCCACCCAGCCCTCATCCCCTCAACACCCAAAACCTACCCAGCCCTCACCCCTCCTCATCCGCTCTCCTTCCATGTGACCCCCCACCCTTGCGAGGGGGGTGGGAGGTTCCCCCCCCCCTCTATCCTTCCCCCTCCCAACCTCTCAACCTCTATCTGACTCCCAACCTTACGCTATCTCCCAACCCCTCTATGCCCTCCCTAATCTTCAGACCCAGTATGCCCTTCCTACTCCAGACCTACCTACCCAGGCCCTACCCCAGACCCTCCTTCCTACCTTCCTAGAAGCCCAGCCCCCAGTAGCCCCCCAAGCACCCCTCCTGACCTCTTTCACCCCCCATACACCCCCCGGACCCCTCCAGACACCCCCCGGATTCCCCCGGACATCCCACGGATCCTCCCCGCCCCCAGTCATCCCCCAGACACCCCCCAGATCCCCCTGCCCCCAATCACCCCCCCAGACACCCCCCAGATCCCCCCAGTCCCCCAGAGAAAGGGAGAACTCTCGTACAAGAGTTTCCATGAAGAATCTCAAGGTTTGGTACACTAATGCTGATGGGGTATCTAATAAAGCAGAAGAGATAAAAGAAAGAGTGAGTGAAGCAGATCCTGACATAGTTGCAATTGTGGAAACTAAAATTAATGACATGATCTCAGATGCAATCTTTCCTGAAAGGTACCAGGTGATACGAAAAGAGAGGACACAGAGACAGGGAGGGGGAGTAGCACTCCTAATAAAGCAGAAATGGAAGTTTGAAGACCTGGGAAATCGAGTTACCAATGAGTGCACAAGCTTCATACATGGAACTCTGACAGTAGATAGGAGGAAGATTGTGATCTTGGTAATCTACATTCCCCCACCAAACAGTAGAAGACCCAGGCAGGAGTATGATGACAACAACAAGGCATGTATAGATGAACTGCAGAAGGCAGCAACACTAACCCACAGAATGAGAGCGAAGCTGCTGATCATAGGGGACCTAAATCATGGAGAGATAAATTGGGAATCAAGGAATCCCCATGGAGGGGACGAAACGTGGGGAGCAAAATTAGTAGATGTTAAAGACAGGAATTTCCTAACACAACATGTGAAGGAAGACACAAGGGAAAGAGGAGGAGATGCACCGAGCCTATTAGACCTGATTTTCACCCAGAACGTAGAAGATATCGAGAATTTAGAGCATGAAATACCTCTAGGGGCCAGTGACCATTGTGTCCTAGTCTTTGACTACATGATGGAATTCAAACTTATGACCATGGGACAAGAGATCTGGGAAAGGAGAGTTGAATACAGGAAAGGGGACTATAAGAGGATAAGGGACTATCTGGGTGAAGTGCAGTGGGAGGAAGAAATTAGAGGAAAAACAGTCCAAGATATGATGGACCTAGTCATACAGAAATGCCAGGAGGCTGAAGAGAGATTTATACCAACAGTAAAGGGAAAAAATAAGAAGGAATATAATAACCCATGGTTTAACAGACAGTGTCAGGAAGCAAAAATGGCCAGCAGGCGGGAGTGGAGGAAGTACAGAAGACAAAGGACAGAGGACAACAGGATCAGATACAACAGAGCTAGGAACGATTACATTAACATAAGACGAACATCGGAAAGGGACTATGAGAACGATATTGCAATCAAAGCGAAAAAACAACCTAAGTTACTACACAATCATATAAGAAGAAAAATGTCGGTGAACGACCAAGTGACAAGACTAAGGACGACAGAGGGGGCATATACTGAAAGTGACAAGGAAATCAGCGAGGCACTGAATGCCAGTTTCCATGGAGTGTTCACTACCGAGCCTGAGCAGCTCCCATTGTTGGAAGGGGTTACCCTAGATGAAAGACTATCAGATACAGAGGTGACAGCAGAGGAGGTAATGAAACAGTTGGCAACTCTAGATGCAACTAAAGCAGTTGGACCAGACAAAGTATCACCGTGGATACTAAAAGAAGCAGCGCAGGCCCTCAGCGTGCCTCTGGCAATGATCTTTAATGAGTCACTTATGTCGGGAGAATTGCCCAGTTGCTGGAAGAAGGCAAATGTCGTGCCGATCTTCAAGAAAGGTGATAGGGAGGAGGCACTTAACTATAGACCTGTATCACTGACAAGCATCCCCTGTAAAATACTGGAAAGAATCATTAGGCTACGACTGGTTGCACACCTGGAGAACATTAAGTTTGTGAACAAACATCAACATGGGTTCTGGACAGGGAAATCGTGCCTAGCAAACCTTCTGGAATTTTATGATAAAATAACGAGGATAAGACAGGACAGAGATGGTTGGGCAGACTGCATATTTCTGGACTGCCAAAAAGCCTTTGATACAGTACCGCACATGAGACTGCTGTTCAAGCTCGAGAGGCAGGCGGGGGTGGGGGGAAAGGTCCTAGCATGGATAAGGAACTACCTAACAGGAAGGAGCCAAAGAGTTACGGTAAGAGGCGAGAAGTCGGACTGGCGAACAGTAACAAGTGGAGTACCACAAGGATCGGTGCTGGGACCAATTCTATTTCTTGTATATGTTAACGACATGTTTACAGGTAGAGTCCTACATGTCGATGTTTGCGGATGACACAAAGTTGATGAGAAGAGTTGTGACAGATGAGGATTGCAGGATCCTCCAAGAGGACCTGAACAGGTTGCAGAGATGGTCAGAGAAATGGCTACTGGAATTCAACACGAGCAAATGTAAAGTTATGGAAATGGGACTAGGAGATAGGAGACCAAAGGGACAGTACACAATGAAGGGGAACAGCCTACCTGTGACGGCGCACGAAAGAGACCTGGGTGTGGACGTAACACCTAATCTATCTCCTGAGGCACATATAAATAGGATAACGACAGCAGCGTACTCTACACTGGCAAAAATTAGAACATCATTCAGAAACCTAAGTAAGGAGGCATTTAGGGCGCTTTACGCTGCCTACGTGAAGCCAGTCTTAGAGTATGCCGCCTCATCATGGAGTCCCCATATGAAGAAGCATATAATGAAACTGGAAAAGGTTCAGAGGTTTGCAGCGAGACTCGTCCCAGAGCTACGAGGGATGGGGTATGAGGAGCGCCTGAGGGAACTGTGCCTTACGACACTAGAAAGAAGAAGGGAGAGGGGGACATGATAGGAACGTATAAGATACTCAGAGGGATTGACAGAGTGGACATAGACGAAATGTTCACACGGAATAGTTACAGAACGAGGGGACATGGGTGGAAGCTTGAAACTCATATGAGTCACAAGGATGTTAGGAAGTTTTCTTTTAGCGTGAGAGTAGTGGGAAAATGGAATGCACTTCAGGAACAGGTTGTGGAAGCAAATACTATTCATAATTTTAAAACCAGGTATGATAGGGAAATGGGACAGGAGTCATTGCTGTAAACAACCGATGCTCGAAAGGCGGGATCCAAGAGTCAATGCTCGATCCTGCAGACACAACTAGGTGAGTACAACTAGGTGAGTACACACACACACGCGCACACACACGCACACACACACACACACACACACACACACACACACACACACACACACACACACACACACACACACACACACACACACACACACGCACACACACACACACACACAAACACAAGCACACATACACACAAACACACTATATGATAATAGTCCAGGACGGACCGAAACGTCGCCGTTCCCCCCCCCCCCCCCGAACCATCATCTGATGCGTGATTCGCTCCTCACATCTTCAGCCACATTACTGTCACGTTACGTTACGTTACGTCAGCCACGTTACTGTGACGTTACGTTACGTTACGTCAGCCACGTAACTGGGACTCAACCTCTTCACCACATCCAGCATTCCAAGCCTCACCTTATTGTGCTTTTTCCAGACGAGAGAGGGAGGAGGAATGCCACCGACGACGCTACAAGTGATGGTGAGGCTGCTGCCCTCTTGCAGGGGGCCCAGCCCCCCCTCCGTGATCCTCTGGCCGGCCACCATCAGCACCGGCTGGCCGGGGGGCTCCACCACCTGCAGGTTCAGGTGTGTCCGGCGGGACGAGGCTGGAGGAAGATAAAAAATTGGTGAGCTTTGGGTGGCCAGAAGAGAATAGATGAAGAGAGGATGATAAAACGAAGGTAATAGAGAAAAATAGAGTGAAAAAAGGAAGATGATGGAGAAGAGTGGTGAGGGATAGAAGGAAGAGGTTATGCAAATAATATCTTAGAATCCTAAATGTAGCGAGAATGAGAGACAGAATACACTGTTTATAGAGAAGAACAGAGAAAACGAAGTGGATAGAGGAGAAAGAAGTAAGAAAATTATCCCATATTCAATGAGAGTCCCTGAGGGAGGCGTCAACAATAAAGTATGCAAGAGTTCAATGCATGCAACAGTAGCAAGGAACAACAGCGGAGAATGAGAAGGGAATAGCAGGACGTGGGAACAAGCGCTAAGCTACTTACTGATGGGTGCAGTGAGTAACACATAATAATGTGGAGACACAATGGTCCAGGCTTCAGTGAGAAGCAGGCAGCAGTGAAGCGGTTCAAATAGTCCAATGCTTCAGTGGGAACAATGACGAGGCAAAGGGGACGAGTGAATAACATGTCGAATATGCTGCCCGTCCTCTAAACAAAAGGCCAAAAGTCCATTCCACGCACCCGCCAAACCCCCTGTTTATGATTGAAAAACGGTTTACACACGACTCACAACTGATGACGTCAGAACGCTTCCGGAACAAGTGCTTCGCTGACGACATTTGTTCGAACTACAACGCTATAAATGCTTCACCAATTAACGCACTACAAATACATATAATCGGCAACAGAACCTAAATTCCTAACCTAACTTAACCACTGCCTAAATATGCACAATATGTTAATATATAATAATTTAATTGATATTTAATAAAAGTTCTGTTTTGAATGAACAGCATGTTAAAACTGTTGAATGCGTCTTTGGGGTTGACCGTTGGATAGAATGGACTTGCTCTGAGGACAGGTTGCGAAAATGACATATATATTAATTTGGAAACATATTTGCATAATCTAATTTCAACAGATAATTGACATGCAAGCCAAAGTCAGAGGGTATGTCGCTACATGTATTCGGTATTCGACAATGTACGGCAAGAGAGCTTGACATGTTAATTGGATTTGAAAATAGGATGATATATATATAAACTAAGATATAAGACTTGAATATGACATTATAATTACAGTCACTTTGAACGCCCAGTTTATTGGTGTGTTGCTCACTGAACCTTTTCAACAGAGACATCATAACTAGATCTTAAGTTAATCTGAGAATATAATTTATATATAAATATATATATATATATATATATATATATATATATATATATATATATATATATATATATATATATATATATGTATATATATATATATATATATATATATATATATATATATATATATATATATATATATATATATATATATATATATATGTAGCCGAACATAGACTCTTGGAGGAGTGAGAGGAGGTTTTGTTGCATAACAAAGTATAATATTTAACTACATATTTGTGGAAAATTCCTCTGAAAACTTTAATCATTCAGTCAGGTATTATGGCTCTAACTAATGAACATTATTAACCAAAATAAATACATAAAAGCTCTCTAACAACTGTCAAATAATCGTGTTTATTAGTAATTCGTACCAAAAGCAACACTAATTATCACACAAAGTGAATACTGTGTAAACATTATTTCAAATGCTGTTGTTGATTTTGGGTAAATTAAGCCAGTGAAAAGAAAATGGCTATCCTCCCTCTCCCTCCCCCCCTACCCTCCCCTCCTTCGGTCCCCTCCCCCAAACACCCCTTCCCTCACAAAACCCCCAACACCACCTCCACCCCCCTCCTCCCAATACCTTCCACGGTGAAATTAGCAGAAACCACACAACCGTCTCCAGACGAACAACAACAACAGCCACGCAGGAAGAAGCCTTAAACCAACAACTCTCGGAATAACTACGTAAGAATCATTGAGCTGCCGCAGGGAGCCGCCACCCTGCAGCCTGCACACACGTTGCTCTCATACTGTGGGGAGAGCCCCGCGAATTTCGGCGAAGGGGGACGGGGGGGGGGCTCTCACCAACATATAGAGCAAAATAGGAATCTTTTTAACTGGGGAGCGGTGGGTATACCTTGGTGTGTGTGGCTGTGAGGCGGGGAGACACACCTCTACAGCGGCGTGGAAGATCTCACCTCTGGCCACTGCTGGCCCAGGTGGAGATTGGTGTGACCTGGCCACTGCTGGCCCAGGTGGAGATTGGTGTGACCTGGCCACTGCTGGCCCAGGTGGAGATTGGTGTGACCTTGCCACTGCTGGCCCAGGTGGAGATTGGTGTGACCTGGCCACTGCTGGCCCAGGTGGAGATTGGTGTGACCTGGCCACTGCTGGCCCAGGTGGAGATTGGTGTGACCTGGCCACTGCTGGCCCAGGTGGAGATTGGTGTGACTTGGCCACTGCTGGCCTAGGTGAAGATAGGTGTGACCTGGCCACTGCTGGCCCAGGTGGAGATTGGTCTGACCTGGCCACTGCTGGCCCAGGTGGAGATTGGTGTGACTTGGCCACTGCTGGCCCAGGTGAAGATAGGTGTGACCTGGCCACTGCTGGCCCAGATGAAGATAGGTTTTGCCTGGCCACTGCTGGCCCAGGTGAAGATAGGTGTGACCTGGCCACCGCTGGCCCAGGTGGAGATTGGTGTGACCTGGCCACTGCTGGCCCAGGTGAAGATAGGTGTGACCTGGCCACTGCTGGCCCAGATGAAGATAGGTTTTGCCTGGCCACTGCTGGCCCAGGTGAAGATAGGTGTGACCTGGCCACTGCTGGCCCAGGTGGAGATTGGTGTGACCTGGCCACTGCTGGCCCAAGTGAAGATAGGTGTTGCCTAGCCACTGCTGGCCCAGGTGAAGATAGGTGAAACCTGGCCACTGCTGGCCCAGATGAAGATAGATGAGACCTATAGCTAGCAGTGACATCGGTGAGAATAGAGAAGACCTATTAAGCAGTGACTTTGTTGAGGTTAGAACAGATCTAGCCAGCAGTGACCTCAGTGAGGATAGAGGAGACCTAGCCAGTAGTGACCTCAGTGAGGATAGAGGAGACCTAACCAGCAGTGACCTCAGTGAGGATAGAGGAGACCTAGCCAGTAGTGACCTCAGTGAGGATAGAGGAGACCTAGCCAGTAGTGACCTCAGTGAGGATAGAGGAGACATAGCCAGTAGTGACCTCAGTGAGGATAGAGGAGACCTAGCCAGTAGTGACCGCAGTGAGGATAAAGGAGACCTAGCCAGCAGTGACCGCAGTGAGGATAGAGGAGACCTAGCCAGTAGTGACCGCAGTGAGGATAGAGGAGACCTAGCCAGTAGTGACCGCAGTGACTATAGAGGAGACCTAGCCAGTAGTGACCTCAGTGAGGATAGAGGAGACCTAGCCAGTAGTGACCGCAGTGAGGATAAAGGAGACCTAGCCAGCAGTGACCGCAGTGAGGATAGAGGAGACCTAGCCAGTAGTGACCGCAGTGAGGATAGAGGAGACCTAGCCAGTAGTGACCGCAGTGACTATAGAGGAGACCTAGCCAGTAGTGACCTCAGTGAGGATAGAGGAGACCTAGCCAGTAGTGACCGCAGTGAGGATAGAGGAGACCTAGCCACCAGTGACCTCAGTGAGGATAAAGGAGACCTAGCCAGCAGTGACCTCAGTGAGGATAGAGGAGACCTAGCCACCAGTGACCTCAGTGAGGATAGAGGAGACCTAGCCACCAGTGACCTCAGTGAGGATAGAGGAGACCTAGCCAGTAGTGACCGAAGTGACTATAGAGGAGACCTAGCCAGCAGTGACCTCAGTGACGATAGAGATCTAGCCAGCAGTGACAGCAATGAGGATAGAGGAGACCTAGCCAGCAATAACCTCAGAGAGGATAGAGATCTAGCCAGCAGTGACAGCAGTGAGGATAGAGGAGACCTAGCCAGCAGTGACCTCAGTGAGGATAGAGGAGACCTAGCCAGCAGTGACCTCAGTGAGGATAGAGGAGTCCTAGCCAGTAGTGACCGCAGTGAGGATAGAGGAGACCTAGCCACCAGTGACCTCAGTGAGGATAGAGGAGACCTAGCCAGCAGTGACCTCAGTGAGGATAGAGGAGACCTAGCCACCAGTGACCTCAGTGAGGATAGAGGAGACCTATCCACCAGTGACCTCAGTGAGGATAAAGGAGACCTAGCCAACAGTGACCTCAGTGAGGATAGAGGAGTCCTAGCCACCAGTGACCTCAGTGAGGATAGAAGAGACCTAGCCACCAGTGACCTCAGTGAGGATATAGGAGACCTAGCCACCAGTGACCTCAGTGAGGATAGAAGAGACCTAGCCACCAGTGACCTCAGTGAGGATAGAAGAGACCTAGCCACCAGTGACCTCAGTGAGGATAGAGGAGACCAAGCCACCAGTGAGCTCAGTGAGGATAGAGGAGACCTAGCCACCAGTGACCTCAGTGAGGATAGAAGAGACCTAGCCACCAGTGACCTCAGTGAGGATAGAGGAGACCTAGCCACCAGTGACCTCAGTGAGGATAGAGGAGACCTAGCCAGCAGTGCCCTCAGTGAGGATATAGGAGACCTAGCCACCAGTGACCTCAGTGAGGATAGAGGAGACCTAGCCACCAGTGACCTCAGTGAGGATAGAGGAGACCTAGCCACCAGTGACCTCAGTGAGGATAGAGGAGACCTAGCCACCAGTGACCTCAGTGAGGATAGAGGAGACCTAGCCACCAGTGACCTCAGTGAGGATAAAGGAGACCTAGCCACCAGTGACCTCAGTGAGGATAGAAGAGACCTAGCCACCAGTGACCTCAGTGAGGATATAGGAGACCTAGCCACCAGTGACCTCAGTGAGGATAGAGGAGACCTAGCCACCAGTGACCTCAGTGAGGATAGAGGAGACCTAGCCACCAGTGACCTCAGTGAGGATAGAGGAGACCTAGCCACCAGTAACCCCAAGAGAAGTCTGGGGGCGGACCAAGTCGTAATTTATATAAAAACTTCAGCAGTTACCTCCTCCACACGATATAAATTACTTCACCTTTACCGACTAAAGATTAATCCATTTTGCAGAGAAAAAGTTAAATGGCGAGTGAGAGTATAGTAATTTGAAGGTTGGAAATGCCTTGGGGTAAAATTTGCCAGGATTACGGGTCGGAATGCACACTAGAGGAGCCGCAGATGGTACGCTTCTGTGATGAGTGATTATAGTGGAAATTAAAGGATCAACATGTTTTTTATTATTTTTTTAAAAGGACGTGCGCTGGGAGGAGAACATTGTCCCCGACAAACACACAACGTAATCGTGATGTGTGTTTTTCTTTTTTCTTTTACGGTCTTATAATTGTTGTTAAGGTTGAAACGACGTAAGATACAGCCTGTTGTGCCACGCGGCTTCTCATCATGCTTAGCTTCTGAGGCCTGTGTCTTCGTCGTGACAACACTTTGCCTAACTCAAGGCGTGTATATATATATGTATATATATATATATGTATATATATATATGTATATATATATATATATATATATATATATATATATATATATATATATATATATATATATATATATATATATATATATATATATATGTATATATATATATTAGTATATTTTGGTAGCAGTCTTTCCTGTAGACATATATTATTAAATATGACCGAAAAAGAAAGATTAATAATTCTAACATGAATTTTCTCGATCTTTCGTACGTTTCTTTTCACTGTTGGTGGTAATTCAAAAATCAATTCTCCAAAATTCATTTTTATTTCTAGTCTGACGCGACACTTGAGCGCGTTTCGTAAAACTTATTACATTTTCAAAGACTTTAGTTTACACATACACAACTGAATAGAACTTGCACATCTTCGATTTGTTTATATCTACATTTGAGTGAGGTGGATGGGGTGAGGTGGTATTAATAAGGTATTAAATTCCTAAACACAAGACAGAACACGAAACAATGGGTATTGAATGGAAGTGATTGTAGAAAGCCTATTGGTCCATATTTCTTGATGCTTCTATATTGGAGCGGAGTCTTGAGGTGGGTAGAATATAGTTGTGTATTAATTGGCTGTTGATTGCTGGTGTTGACTTCTTGATGTGAAGTGCCTCGCAGACGTCAAGCCGCCTGCTATCGCTGTATCTATCGATGATTTCTGTGTTGTTTACTAGGATTTCTCTGGCGTTGGTTTGGTTGTGGGAAGAGATTATATGTTCCTTAATGAAGCCCTGTTGCTTATGCATCGTTAAACGCCTAGAAAGAGATGTTGTTGTCTTGCCTATATACTGGGTTTTTTGGAGCTTACAGTCCCCAAGAGGGCATTTGAAGGCATAGACGACGTTAGTCTCTTTTAAAGTGTTCTGTTTTGTGTCTGGAGAGTTACTCATGAGTAGGCTGGCCGTTTTTCTGGTTTTATAGTAAATCGTCAGTTGTATCCTCTGATTTTTGCCTGTAGGGATAACGTTTCTATTAACAATATCTTTCAGGACCCTTTCCTCCGTTTTATGAGCTGTGGAAAAGAAATTCCTGTAAAATAGTCTAATAGGGGGTATAGGTGTTGTGTTGGTTGTCTCTTCAGAGATTGCATGGCGTTTCACTTTCCTTTTTATGATGTCTTCGACGAAACCATTGGAGAAGCCGTTGTTGTTGACTAGGACCTGCCTTACCCTACAGAGTTCTTCGTCGACTTGCTTCCATTCTGAGCTGTGGCTGAGAGCACGGTCGACATATGCGTTAACAACACTCCTCTTGTACCTATCTGGGCAGTCGCTTTTGGCATTTAGGCACATTCCTATGTTCGTTTCCTTAGTGTAGACTGCAGTGTGGAAACCTCCGCTCTTTTCCATGACTGTTACATCTAGAAAGGGCACCTTCCCATCCTTTTCCATCTCGTAAGTGAAACGCAGCACGGAACTCCGCTCAAATGCCTCCTTCAACTCCTGCAGATGTCTGACATCAGGTACCTGTGTAAAAATGTCGTCAACATACCTGCAGTATATGGCCGGTTTCATGTTCATGTCGACTAAGACTTTTTGTTCGATGGTACCCATGTAGAAGTTTGCAAACAGGACACCTAGGGGAGAACCCATGGCGACCCCATCTACTTGCTTATACATGTGCCCATCCGGGCTCAAGAAGGGTGCCTCTTTAGTACAAGCTTGGAGTAGTTTCCTTAGGATATTTTCTGGCATGTCAAGAGGAGTACAGGCTGGATCACGATACACTCTGTCGGCTATCATCCCGATTGTCTCGTCCACTGGTACGTTAGTGAACAGCCGACAATCGGGATGATAGCCGACAGAGTGTATCGTGATCCAGCCTGTACTCCTCTTGACATGCCAGAAAATATCCTAAGGAAACTACTCCAAGCTTGTACTAAAGAGGCACCCTTCTTGAGCCCGGATGGGCACATGTATAAGCAAGTAGATGGGGTGGCCATGGGTTCTCCCCTAGGTGTCCTGTTTGCAAACGTCTACATGGGTACCATCGAGCAAAAAGTCTTAGTCGACATGAACATGAAACCGGCCATATACTGCAGGTATGTTGACGACATTTTTACACAGGTACCAGATGTGAGACATCTGCAGGAGTTGAAGGAGGCATTTGAGCGGAGTTCCGTGCTGCGTTTCACTTACGAGATGGAAAAGGATGGGAAGGTGCCCTTTCTAGATGTAACAGTCATGGAAAAGAGCGGAGGTTTCCACACTGCAGTCTACACTAAGGAAACGAACATAGGAATGTGCGTAAATGCCAAAAGCGACTGCCCAGATAGGTACAAGAGGAGTGTTGTTAACGCATATGTCGACCGTGCTCTCAGCCACAGCTCAGAATGGAAGCAAGTCGACGAAGAACTCTGTAGGGTAAGGCAGGTCCTAGTCAACAACGGCTTCTTCAATGGTTTCGTCGAAGACATCATAAAAAGGAAAGTGAAACGCCATGCAACCTCTGAAGAGACAACCAACACAACACCTATACCCCCTATTAGACTATTTTACAGGAATTTCTTTTCCACAGCTCATAAAACGGAGGAAAGGGTCCTGAAAGATATTGTTAATAGAAACGTTATCCCTACAGGCAAAAATCAGAGGATACAACTGACGATTTACTATAAAACCAGAAAAACGGCCAGCCTACTCATGAGAAACTCTCCAGACACAAAACAGAACACTTTAAAAGAGACTAACGTCGTCTATGCCTTCAAATGCCCTCTTGGGGACGGTAAGCTCCAAAAAACCCAGTATATAGGCAAGACAACAACATCTCTTTCTAGGCGTTTAACGATGCATAAGCAACAGGGCTCCATTAAGGAACATATAATCTCTTCCCACAACCAAACCATCGCCAGAGAAATCCTAGTAAACAACACAGAAATCATCGATAGATACAACGATAGCAGGCGGCTTGACGTTTGCGAGGCATTACACATCAAGAAGTCAACACCAGCAATCAACAGCCAATTAATGCACAACTATATTCTACCCATCTCAAGACTCCGTTCCAATATAGAAGCATCAAGAAATATGGACCAATAGGCTTTCTGCAATCACTTATATTCAATACCCATTGTTTCATGTTCTGGCTTCTGTTGATGAATTTAATACCTTATTAAATACCACCTCACCCCATCCACCTCACTCAAATGTAGATATAAACAAAATCGGAGATGTGTAAGTTCTATTCAGTTGTGTATGTGTTAACTAAAGTCTTTGAAAATGTAATAAGTTTTACGAAACGCGCTCAAGTGTCGCGTCAGACTAGAAATAAAAATGAATTTTGGAGAATTGATTTTTGAATTACCTCCAACAGTGAAAAGAAATGTACGAAAGATTGAGGAAATTCGCGTTAGAATTATTAATCTTACTTTTTCGGTCATATTTAATAATATATGTCTACAGGAAAGACTGCTACCAAAATATACTAATATATATATATATATATATATATATATATATATATATATATATATATATATATATATATATATATATATATATATATATATATATATATTTATATATTAGTATATTTTGGTAGCAGTCTTTCCTGTAGACATATTTTATTAAATATGACCGAAAAAGTAAGATTAATAATTCTAACACGAATTTTCTCAATCTTTCGTACATTATGCTTCACTGTTGGAGGTAAATCAAAAATCACTTCTCCAAAAATAAAAATGAATTTTGGAGAAGTGATTTTTGATTTACCTCCAACAGTGAAGCATAATGTACGAAAGATTGAGAAAATTCGTGTTAGAATTATTAATCTTACTTTTTCGGTCATATTTAATAAAATATTTATATATATATATATGTCGTACTTAGTAGCCAGAACTCACTTCTATGCCTACTATGCAAGGCCCGATTTGCCTAATAAGCCAAGTTTTCATGAATTAATTGTTTTTCGACTACCTAACCTACCTAACCTAACCTAACCTAACGTTTTCGGCTACCTAACCTAACCTAACCTATAAAGATAGGTTAGGTAGGGTTGGTTAGGTTTGGTCATATATCTACGTTAATTTTAACTCCAATAAGAAAAAATTGACCTAATACGTAATGAAATGGGTAGCTTTATCATTTCATAAGAAAAAAATTAGGGAAAATATATTAATTCAGGAAAACTTGGCTTATTAGGCAAATCGGGCCTTGCATAGTAGACTAAGAAGTTCGTTCTGGCTACTTGGTACGACATATATATATATATATATATATATATATATATATATATATATATATATATATATATATATATATATATATATATATATATATATATATATATATATATATATATATATATAGGTGAACACTGCCATTAGGTGAAAAGAATGCCCGGTCATTTCTGTTTCGCTCGGGAATTTAACCCGGGATCCATGATTGGGAGTTGAGAACGAAGCCAACTCTGCTCCTCCTACTAGACCCAACATTTGCATTCTGCAGTTTTTTTTGAGTCACGGGGCCATAAAATGGACATAAATTTACTTGATCGCGTACAGAAAAGGAGGAGAAAATTTAATCCTAAGAATTAGTTTCCTCGCCTATAAAGAGAGATTAAATAAGCTTAATATAACATTCTCTAGAGAGACGAAGTAGTGACGACATGATTTGCGTATATAAAATGAATGAAAGAGTATATTATTATAGATATAAATATAGTTTTAAATATATCAACTATAGAAGTGAAACTCGAAACAGGGGATCAAAATATGAAAAGATTAGAGTCAGGGAAAAATCTGGGTAAATGCTGATATTGTTATCAGGATTGTTGAGTTAAGGTGCAACTAATATGGTAACAATAGACGTGTGAGCACTGGAGTGTTTCAAGCGTAGGTTAGACATATATATGATTTAGCATGAGTATACCCCGGATTAAAGTCTTTCTGGGTGACCCATAGACCTGGACCCAAGCCTTTCTGGGTGACCCATAGACCTGGACCCAAGCCTCTCTGGGTGACCGATAGACCTGGACCCAAGCCTTTCTGGGTGACCCATAGACCTGGACCGAAGCCTCTCTGGGTGACCCATAGACCTGGACCCAAGCCTTTCTGGGTGACCCATAGACCTGGACCCAAGCCTCTCTGGGAGACCGATAGACCTGGACCCAAGCCTCTCTGGATGACCCATAGACCTGGACCCAAGCCTCTCTGGGTGACCCATAGACCTGGACCCAAGCCTCTCTGGGTAATACCCGGACCCAAGTTCTTTTGGATGAGACCCAGAACAAGTGAGGATTCCCTTTCTGACGAGCACCCTTGTCACATCTGTATCAAGAGATTAATCAATACTGCCACTCACACGTATTGATTTTCCACACTGATATGGCCGACGACGGATATGTACATGGATTGCCCAAGTTAATAACCAGACTTGCCCATGCAACTATCTATGCTACTGACATATATTAATCACGGCCATATCTGGATTTATTTTAATAAAATATCAAATTTGAGAGCACTACTTGAGTCTTTCATAACCAAGGGTTGATATGACGATGTGTACTAATGACTTTAAACATTTCCTTCAACTACAAGTCCGTCCATCAACTGACCTATTCGAAAGTCGACCCTACAGGTGTAGTTGGCCTGGTCGGTGCTCAGGACTGGCTTGATGTGGAGTGCTGGCACCTGGCCCGGCCGGAAGGTGGCCCGACCCTCCAGGACCTTACTCTTGATGGTGTGTCGTTCCTCCGGTGCTTGTAGCCGGCCCGGCCTGTTGTCGTAACTGCGGGGGACATGTGAGGGCACATTACCAGGTGTTGTAAGTCGTTATTCTGGGGTTTTAAGGCAGACATATATCTGTTTAACTATATGTACAGCTGATATGTGGAGTTATAGTGTATTAAAGGGGTTATTAGGAATCTTTGTAGTGTTTACAGTTTATTCTGGTGCTTGTAGCCGGCCTAGCCGGTCGCAGAAACTGTGGAACAACTATATGGAGTTAGTAAATATTTTGTACCGTATTTTCCGGGCCAGTGGCCCCGTCGGGATCAAAGTGGGAGCGTTATTGGCTGGTGCGTTCCGCTCCTCTGGGGCCTGAAAGCGGCTGGCCAGACAGGAGAAAAGTAGCGAGGTTTCATCAAACTATTAAGTCTCGCTGTTGAACATTATTGCTGTAGTTCGGTCATTATGGCTATAGTGATTCCCTGGCGAATCACGAGAACAATTTGCTTGCTGAAAAATTCGGTTTTGTAACTTTTTGTTATTGAATTCTGTATTCAACTATTGTCCTCAACAAATAGCCCATTTCACAGCTACAGAAATTTTCTTGTGGCTCGACTCACTGAGGGTGACATGTGAAAAAACGAGCAACATGAGCAACAAGTTGAGATTTTCAGGAAATAAAAATATGATTTCTCTCGTCCGCAAAGCAGTCTTATGTGAACTGCTGATACGAGGAGGCTTAGCGCAAGGACCGTCGTGTAGGGGAGAGATAGGAGTGAAGAGCCTTAGAAAGAGGGTATAAAGTGACCAGCGGTAGAGAGGAGGAGAGATGATAAGAGTGAAGGGAGAGGGAGTTTGAGAGGAATATGCTTTTAAGCTTATCGGGGGAAGATCAGGGGAATACCAGAAGTTTCAGATTTCAGTGGAATATGTCAAGCTTCATGTTGAACGGAATATGAGATACTCTACATTCAAGGAGAGACGAGAAGCTTTAGTTCAACGGAAGAGGGGAAGCTTGGTGTTCAACGACAGATTTGAAGCTTTATGTTCAACGAAATATTTGAAGCTTTAGGTTTAACGGTAGAGGAGAAGCTCTATGGTCATTGGAAGATGAAAGATTTTACGATGATGGGAAAGTGGAATATGAATGAAAATAGTGAGGAAAGGTGAGAGACAAGATGAAGTGGGAGAGGAAAGGTGAGGCACAAGATGAAGAGTAAGAGGAAAGGTGAGAGAAAAGTTGAAATGGAGAGAGCAAAGGTGAGAGACAAGATGAAGGTTGAGAGGAGAGATGAGAGCCGAGATGTTGGATAAAGGGAAAGTTGAGAATGAGAAGAAGAGTGAGCATAAGGAAAAGGTGAGATAGAGAGGCGATGAATTAGGTTGACGAGGCAAGAATTTTTTTGAGTGTTGTCAGCAATGTTATAAGTATACTAGAGAATATCTGGATATTTATCTCTTTAACCTAACCCAAATTGGCAGGAAGAAGAGTCCGGGGTACAGGACGGACATAGGCTGGTCGGGGTAGGCCTACGTCAAACACGTTAAAAAATATTAGCAATCATAAACACCCATAGACCATTTTCAGGGCGTTAAGTTAAATTTGGTGCTTGATTACCATGGAGGGTGTTACTGAAAAGAAACAAGAATAGAAAAGAGAGGAGAAGAGAAAGAAAAAAGAAGACAGGGGCATCTTTATCTCATAAAGTAAAGGCATCTCCTCTTAACGGGGGCCTGACGGCTGAGTGGGCAGCGCTCGGTGTTCGTAATCCTAAAGATCCGGCTACGATCCCCCGGCAGGAGAGGAAACAAATGGGCAGAGTTTCTTGAACCTTGATGCTTCACCTAACAGTAAGTAGATACCTGGGAGTTAAACAGCTACTATGGGCTGCTTCCTGGGAATCTGTGTGTGAAAATAAGGATTAAGAGACAGACAGACAGACAGACAGACAGACAGACAGACAGACCTGAGGAAAACTGGGTACCTCCCTTTAATCATCAAAATGTTGCAAAGTAATTGTTGGGGGTCAAGCTTGTTCAAGTTGGGAGGAAAGAAATATGTTGATTCTTTATATATGTTACATCCCAAGGTGGAGGTGTTTACTCTCCAGTAAGGCTTACACATCCCAAGGTGGAGGTGTTTACTCTCCAGTAAGGCTTACACATCCCAAGGTGGAGGTGTTTACTCTCCAGTAAGGCTTACACATCCCAAGGTGGAGGTGTTTACTCTCCAGTAACGCTTACACATCCCAAGGTGGAGGTGTTTACTATCCAGTAAGGCTTACACATCCCAAGGTGGTGGTGTTTACTCTCCAGTAAGGCTTACACATCCCAAGGTGGAGGTGTTTACTATCCAGTAAGGCTTACACATCCCAAGGTGGAGGTGTTTACTCTCCAGTAAGGCTTACACATCCCAAGGTGGAGGTGTTTACTATCCAGTAAGGCTTACACATCCCAAGGTGGAGGTGTTTACTCTCCAGTAAGGCTTACACATCCCAAGGTGGAGGTGTTTACTCTCCAGTAAGGCTTACACATCCCAAGGTGGAGGTGTTTACTCTCCAGTAAATCTTACACATCGCAAGGTGGCGGTGTTTACTCTCCAGTAAGGCTTACACATCCCAAGGTGGAGGTGTTTACTCTCCAGTAAGGCTTACACATCCCAAGGTGGAGGTGTTTACTCTCCAGTAAGGCTTACACATCCCAAGGTGGAGGTGTTTACTCTCCAGTAAGGCTTACACATCCCAAGGTGGAGGTGTTTACTCTCCAGTAAAGCTCCAGTACATCCCAAGGAGCCGCTCATAACTCCACCCACCAAGAAGTCATGTACCAGGGAAATGCTCACAGCAAATCAGGAGAAGAAAAGGGGAAGGTTATTGGTGAGGTGCTGGGAGAGAGGGAGGGAGGGGGGAGGGCTGGTGGTGAGGTGCTGGGAGAGAGGGAGGGAGAAGGGAGGACTGGTGGTGAGGTGCTGGGAGAGAGGGAGGGAGAGGGGAGGGCTGGTGGTGAGGTGGTGGGAGAGAGAGAGGGAGACGGGAGGGCTGGTGGTGAGGTGCTGGGAGAGAGGGAGGGAGGGGAGAGGGCTGGTGGTGAGGTGCTGGGAGAGAGAGAGGGAGAGGGGAGAGCTGGTGGTGAGGTGCTGGGAGAGAGGGAGGGAGGGGGAGGGCTGGTGGTGAGGTGCTGGGAGAGAGGGAGGGAGGGGGGAGGGCTGGTGGTGAGGTGCTGGGAGAGAGAGAGAGGGACAGGGGAGGGCTGGAGGTGAGGTGCTGGGAGAGAGGGAGGGAGAGGGGAGGGCTGGTGGTGAGGTGCTGGGAGAGAGGGAGGGAGAGGGGAGGGCTGGTGGTGAGGTGCTGGGAGAGAAGGAGGGAGAAGGGAGGGCTGGTGGTGAGGTGCTGGGAAAGAAGGAGGGAGGGAGGGAGGGAGGGAGAGAGGGAGAGGGCCGGGGGTGAGGTGCTGGGAGAGAGGGAGGGAGAGGAGAGGACTGGGGTGAGGTGCTGGGAGAGAGGGAGGGAGAGGGGAGGGCTGGTGGTGAGGTGCTGGGAGAGAGGGAGGGAGGGAGGGAGGGAGAGGGCTGGTGGTGAGGTGCTGGGAGAGAGGGAGGGAGAGAGGGAGGGAGAGAGGGAGGAAGGGAGAGGGCTGGTGGTGAGAGACTGTCAACAAGGGGCAAGAGGGAGCCAGGGAGAGGACAAGAAGAAACAAATCCTAAAAGATATCGTGGAAAGTGCTGTAGGGCTGCCAAATGCTGTGGGTAGCGTGCAGGCTGTGGGTGGCGTGCAGGCTGAGGGTGGCCTGCAGACTGTGTTTGGCGTGCAACCGGTGGGTGGTTTGCAGGATGTGGGTAGCGTGCAGGCTGTGGGTGGCGTGCAGGCTGTGGGTGGCGTACAGACTGTTGGTGGCGTGCAGGCTGTGGGTGGCGTGCAGGCTGTGGGTGGCGTGCAGGCTGTGGGTGGCGTACAGGCTGTGGGTGGCGTAAAGGCTGTGGGTAGCGTGCAGGCTGCTGTTGGCATGCAGGCTGAGGGTGGCCTGTAGACTGTGTTTGGCGTGCAACCGGTGGGTGGTTTGCAGGATGTGGGTGGCGTGCAGGCTGTGGGTGGCGTACAGGCTGTGGGTGGCGTAAAGGCTGTGGGTAGCGTGCAGGCTGCTGTTGGCATGCAGGCTGAGGGTGGCCTGTAGACTGTGTTTGGCGTGCAACCGGTGGGTGGTTTGCAGGATGTGGGTAGCGTGCAGGCTGTGGGTGGCGTGCAGGCTGTGGGTGGCGTACAGACTGTTGGTGGCGTGCAGGCTGTGGGTGGCGTGCAGGCTGTGGGTGGCGTGCAGGCTGTGTGTGTCGTGTAGGGTGTGGGTGGCGTGTAAGCTGTGGGTGGCGTGTAGGTTGTGGGTGACGTGCAGGCTGTGGATGGCGTGCATGCTGTGGGTGTCGTACAGGCTGCAGGGGGGGGGGTTAGTGAAGGCTGTGGGGGGCGTACAAGCTGTGGGTGGTGTAGAGAGTGTGTGTGGCGTGCAGGCTGTGGGTGGCGTGCATGCTGTGGGTGGCGTGCATGCTGTGGGTGGCGTGGGTGGGTGGCATGTAGGTTGTCTGCTTGAAGCGGCCCACAGGAACACATACCCACCACAGTCCGGCTGATCCGGAACTTCTCTTAGAAAACTGTCCAGTTTTCTAAGTTTTCTAAGTTTTCCATGCAACCCACATCCACAGAGCAGGGGTGCCATAGGCACAATCAGAGAACACTGTATAAACATCAGAGGTCCGCGGCTGTTCAACGTCCTCCCAGCGACTATAAAAAATATTGCCGGAACAACCGTGGACATCTTCATGAGAAAACTGGACAGTTTTCTAAGAGAAGAACCGGATCAGCCGAGCTGTGGTGGGCATGTGGGCCTGCGGGCCGCTCCAAGCAACAGCCTGGTAGACCAAACTCTCAAAAGTCGAGCCTGGCTTCAGGCCGGGCTTGGGGAAAAGAAGAACTCCCAGAACCCCATCAAGCAGGTGTCATGCTGTAGGTGGCGAAGAAGCCTGTGAGTGGCGTGTATGCTGTGGGTGGCGTGCATGCTGTGTGTGTAGTGCATGCTGTGGGTGGAGTGCATGCTGTTGGAGGCGTGCAGGATGTGGGTGGCGTGTAGGTTGTGGGTGACGTGCATGCTGTGGGTGGAGTGCAGGCTGTTGGAGGCGTGCAGGATGTGGGTGGCGTGCAGGCTGTGCGTGGCGTGCAGGCTGTGGGTGGCGTGCAGGCTGTGTGTGGCGTGCAGGCTGTGGGTGGCGTGCAGGCTGTGGGTGGCGTGCAGGCTGTGTGTGGCGTGCAGGCTGTGGGTGGCGTGCAGGCTGTGGGTCGCGTGCAGACTGTGGTTGGCGTGCAGACTGTGGTTGGCGTGCAGGCTGTTGGAGGCGTGCAGGCTGTTGGAGGTGTGCAGGCTGGTGGTGGCGTGCAGGCTGTTGGAGGCGTGCAGGCTGTGGGAGGCGTGCAGGCTGTGGGTGGCGTGCAGGCTGTTGGAGGCGTGCAGGCTGTGGGTGGCGTGCAGGCTGTTGGAGGCGTGCAGGCTGTGGGTGGCGTGCAGGCTGTTGGAGGCGTGCAGGCTGTGGGTGGCGTGCAGGCTGTTGGAGGCGTGCAGGCTGTGGGTGGCGTGCAGGCTGTGGGTGGCGTGCAGGCTGTGGGTGGCATGCAGGCTGTTGGAGGTGTGCAGGCTTTGGATGGCGTGCAGGCTGTGGGTGGCGTGCAGGCTGTGGGTGGCGTGCAGGCTGTGGGTGGCGTGCAGGCTGTGGGTGACGTGTAGGCTGTGGGTGGCGTGCAGGCTGTGGGTGGCGTGCAGGCTGTGGGTGGCGTGCAGGCTGTGGGTGACGTGCAGGCTGTGGGTGACGTGCAGGCTGTGGGTGGCGTGCAGGCTGTGGGTGGCGTGCAGGCTGTGGGTGGCGTGCAGGCTGTGGGTGGCGTGCAGGCTGTGGGTGGCGTGCAGGCTGTGGGTGGCGTGCAGGCTGTGGCTGGCGTGCAGGCTGTGGGTGGCGTGCAGGCTGTGGGTGGCGTGCAGGCTGTGGGTGGCGTGCAGGCCCCTGATGGTGTTTCTTTGTCAAAAATATCAGGATTGATTTTCTTAATAAACTTTCCCGGAGGCTTCCTCGTGAAATATTATATATTATTAAGCAGTGAATAATGATGGAAAGTCAAATAGTAAATAACGATGGACCCATTAGAAGTGAATAACGATGGACCCATTAGAAGTGAATAACGATGGACCCATTAGAAGTGAATAACGATGGACCCATTAGAAGTGAATAACGATGGACCATTAGAAGTGAATAACGATGGACCCATTAGAAGTGAATAACGATGGACCCATTAGAAGTCAATAACGATGGACCCATTTGAAGTGAATAGCGATGGACCCATTTCGAGTGAATAACGATGAAACCAACAGAGGTTAATAACGACTTACCCATCTGAAGTGAATAACGATGCAGCAGTGAAATAATTACAAAGATCACTCCATTAATGAAAAACAATGAACACCCCCTAGCAGTGAATAAGAACGGACACCCCCCCAACAGTGAATAAGAACGAACACCACTCCACCCAGCGGAGAATAACAGCAAACATCCTTCAGCAGTGAATAACAACGAACTCACTCCCAGCTGTGAATAACAACGAACACCCTCCAGCTGTGAATAACAACGAACACCCTCCCAGCTGTGAATAACAACGAACACCCTCCCAGCAGTGAATAACAACGAACACCCTCCAGCTGTGAATAACAACGAACACCCTCCCAGCAGTGAATAACAACGAGCACCCTCCAGCAGTGAATAACAACGAACACCCTCCCAGCAGTGAATAACAACGAACACCCTCCAGCTGTGAATAACAACGAACACCCTCCCAGCTGTGAATAACAACGAACACCCTCCCAGCAGTGAATAACAACGAACACCCTCCAGCTGTGAATAACAACGAACACCCTCCCAGCTGTGAATAACAACGAACACCCTCCCAGCTGTGAATAACAACGAACACCCTCCCAGCTGTGAATAACAACGAACACCCTCCCAGCAGTGAATAACAACGAACACCCTCCAGCTGTGAATAACGAAGAACACCCCCCCACCCCCCTCCCCCCAAGCAGTGAATAACGATGAAGGCCGAGGAGTAAGGCCACACACTGCCTGTCCGTCATTACCAACGTCAGGACAACAAAAGGACAGTATATACACCCCGAATGAACGCTAACGTAAAGACCATCATGAACGCTAACGTAAAGACCATCATGAACGCTAACGTAAAGACCATCATGAACGCTAACGTAAAGACCATCATGAACGCTAACGTAAAGACCATCATGAACGCTAACGTAAAGACCATCATGAACGCTAACGTAAAGACCATCATGAACGCTAACGTAAAGACCATCATGAACGCTAACGTAAAGACCATCATGAACGCTAACGTAAAGACCATCATGAACGCTAACGTAAAGACCATCATGAACGCTAACGTAAAGACCATCATGAACGCTAACGTAAAGACCATCATGAACGCTAACGTAAAGACCATCATGAACGCTAACGTAAAGACCATCATGAACGCTAACGTAAAGACCATCATGAACGCTAACGTAAAGACCATCATGAACGCTAACGTAAAGACCATCAATCAAGACTATAAAATATATATAAAAAGAGAAGAAGCTGCCCCCCCCCCCAAAAAAAAAACATAATCATAAAAACGTTAATAACTAAAAAGAAAGTTAGGAAAATGTGATGAGAGAGATAGAGAGAATTAAAGAAAGAGAACGCTCGTAAAATAGGGAGGTGGAAAAGAACGCAGTTGGGAGGCAAAGGAAAGAGATGATAATGAGAACACTCTGAGAACTTGGAGAATCTTTTCACGGTGTTGGTGAAGAGAGGTGAGAAGTCGGGTGTCGGAGGCTGTTATGGGGCCCACGGTGTAGAGGTCGGGTGTTGGTGGCTGTTATGGGGCCAACGGTGTAGAGGTCGGGTGTTGGTGGCTGTTATGGGGCCCACGGTGTAGAGGTCGGGTGTTGGTGGCTGTTATGGGGCCCACGGTGTAGAGGTCGGGTGTTGGTGGCTGTTATGGGGCCCACGGTGTAGAGGTCGGGTGTCGGAGGCTGTTATGGGGCCCACGGTGTATAGGTCGAGTGTTGGAGGCTGTTATGGGGCCCACGGTGTAGAGGTCGAGTGTTGGAGGCTGTTATGGGGCCCACGGTGTATAGGTCGAGTGTTGGAGGCTGTTATGGGGCCCACGGTGTAGAGGTCGAGTGTTGGAGGCTGTTATGGGGCCCACGGTGTAGAGGTCGGGTGTTGGTGGCAGTTATGGGGCCCACGGTGTAGAGGTCGGGTGTCGGAGGCTGTTATGGGGCCCACGGTGTAGAGGTCGAGTGTTGGAGGCTGTTATGGGGCCCACGGTGTAGAGGTCGGGTGTTGGTGGCAGTTATGGGGCCCACGGTGTAGAGGTCGGGTGTTGGTGGCTGTTATGGGACCCACGGTGTAGAGGTCGGGTGTTGGTGGCTGTTATGGGGCCCACGGTGTAGAGGTCGGGTGTCGGAGGCTGTTATGGGGCCCACGGTGTAGAGGTCGGGTGTTGGTGGCTGTTATGGGGCCCACGGTGTAGGGGTCGGGTGTTGGTGGCTGTTATGGGGCCCACGGTGTAGAGGTCGGGTGTCGGAGGCTGTTATGGGCCCAACGGTGTAGAGGTCGGGTGTTGGTGGCTGTTATGGGGCCCACGGTGTAGGGGTCGGGTGTTGGTGGCTGATATGGGGCCCACGGTGTAGAGGTCGGGTGTCGGAGGCTGTTATGGGGCCAACGGTGTAGGGTCGGGTGTCGGAGGCTGTTATGGGGCCCACGGTGTAGAGGTCGGGTGTTGGTGGCTGTTATGGGGCCCACGGTGTAGAGGTCGGGTGTCGGAGGCTGTTATGGGGCCCACGGTGTAGAGGTCGGGTGTTGGTGGCTGTTATGGGGCCCACGGTGTAGAGGTCGGGTGTTGGTGGCTGTTATGGGGCCCACGGTGTAGAGGTCGGGTGTCGGAGGCTGTTATGGGGCCCACGGTGTAGGGTCGGGTGTTGGTGGCTGTTATGGGGCCCACGGTGTAGAGGTCGGGTGTTGGTGGCTGTTATGGGGCCCACGGTGTAGAGGTCGGGAGTAGTGGCTGTTATGGGGCCCACAGGGTAAAGGTCGGGAGTAGTGGCTGTTATGGGGACCACAGGGTAAAGGTCGGGAGTAGTGGCTGTTATGAGGGACCACAGGGTAAAGGTCGGGAGTAGTGGCTGTTATGGGGACCACAGGGTAAAGGTCGGGAGTAGTGGCTGTTATGGGGACCACAGGGTAAAGGTCGGGAGTAGTGGCTGTTATGGGGACCACAGGGTAAAGGTCGGGAGTAGTGGCTGTTATGGGGACCACAGGGTAAAGGTCGGGAGTGGTGGCTGTTATGGGGACCACAGGGTAAAGGTCGGGAGTAGTGGCTGTTATGGGGGACCACAGGGTAAAGGTCGGGAGTAGTGGCTGTTATGGGGGACCACAGGGTAAAGGTCGGGAGTAGTGGCTGTTATGGGGGACCACAGTGTAAAGGTCGGGAGTAGTGGCTGTTATGGGGACCACAGGGTAAAGGTCGGGAGTAGTGGCTGTTATGGGGACCACAGGGTAAAGGTCGGGAGTGGTGGCTGTTATGGGGACCACAGGGTAAAGGTCGGGAGTAGTGGCTGTTATGGGGGACCACAGGGTAAAGGTCGGGAGTAGTGGCTGTTATGGGGGACCACAGGGTAAAGGTCGGGAGTAGTGGCTGTTATGGGGGACCACAGTGTAAAGGTCGGGAGTAGTGGCTGTTATGGGGGACCACAGGGTAAAGGTCGGGAGTAGTGGCTGTTATGGGGGACCACAGGGTAAAGGTCGGGAGTAGTGGCTGTTATGGGGACCACAGGGTAAAGGTCGGGAGTGGTGGCTGTTATGGGGGACCACAGGGTAAAGGTCGGGAGTAGTGGCTGTTATGGGGGACCACAGGGTAAAGGTCGGGAGTAGTGGCTGTTATGGGGACCACAGGGTAAAGGTCGGGAGTGGTGGCTGTTATGGGGGACCACAGGGTAAAGGTCGGGAGTAGTGGCTGTTATGGGGACCACAGGGTAAAGGTCGGGAGTAGTGGCTGTTATGGGGACCACAGGGTAAAGGTCGGGAGTAGTGGCTGTTATGGGGACCACAGGGTAAAGGTCGGGAGTGGTGGCTGTTATGGGGGACCACAGGGTAAAGGTCGGGAGTAGTGGCTGTTATGGGGACCACAGGGTAAAGGTCGGGAGTGGTGGCTGTTATGGGGACCACAGGGTAAAGGTCGGGAGTGGTGGCTGTTATGGGGACCACAGGGTAAAGGTCGGGAGTGGTGGCTGTTATGGGGACCACAGGGTAAAGGTCGGGAGTAGTGGCTGTTATGGGGGACCACAGGGTAAAGGTCGGGAGTAGTGGCTGTTATGGGGGACCACAGGGTAAAGGTCGGGAGTAGTGGCTGTTATGGGGGACCACAGTGTAAAGGTCGGGAGTAGTGGCTGTTATGGGGGACCACAGGGTAAAGGTCGGGAGTAGTGGCTGTTATGGGGGACCACAGGGTAAAGGTCGGGAGTAGTGGCTGTTATGGGGACCACAGGGTAAAGGTCGGGAGTGGTGGCTGTTATGGGGGACCACAGGGTAAAGGTCGGGAGTAGTGGCTGTTATGGGGGACCACAGGGTAAAGGTCGGGAGTAGTGGCTGTTATGGGGACCACAGGGTAAAGGTCGGGAGTGGTGGCTGTTATGGGGGACCACAGGGTAAAGGTCGGGAGTAGTGGCTGTTATGGGGACCACAGGGTAAAGGTCGGGAGTAGTGGCTGTTATGGGGACCACAGGGTAAAGGTCGGGAGTAGTGGCTGTTATGGGGACCACAGGGTAAAGGTCGGGAGTGGTGGCTGTTATGGGGGACCACAGGGTAAAGGTCGGGAGTAGTGGCTGTTATGGGGACCACAGGGTAAAGGTCGGGAGTGGTGGCTGTTATGGGGACCACAGGGTAAAGGTCGGGAGTGGTGGCTGTTATGGGGACCACAGGGTAAAGGTCGGGAGTGGTGGCTGTTATGTGGACCACAGGGTAACATTCACAACAATGATTAAACTATTAACAAGATTTTCTTTAATCGCGCCGTTAATAGTTAGAACTATCATGTGTTGAACGTTCCTCCCTGCTCCTGCGACGGCGCTTGAACCAAGCGTTGTGGCGTGTGCGTTTCCAGTGGATAACCTCAGCACTGTTGAGACGTAGAACCTGCTGCATGGGTAACAGCTTCTCCTGCATATCGACCTACCCAGACTTTGGCCCTGGAAGGGACACTTCAGACTCGACAACCAGTCCGCACCTCCATGGGGGCCCCTAAACTGCACGAAGCCTACTACTATATAGTCACCCAGGTTTATGTATGAAAAATTTGAACGAGAATAGTATACGAGACAGTGTTTAGTTCATGGTGTCCTGATCTGTTTGTCTATAGTGAGCTCCTGTCTCATGACTGAAATGAATGTCCTTAAAATCTTTATGAGGAAGAATGTATACACGTTAAGAGGAAGGATATATACACGTTAAGAGGAAGAATGTATACACTTTTTGAGGATAGATGTATACACGTTATGAGAAGAGGATGTATACCCACAGAGAATTGTTCCCCCGTTTTCTTGGTGTAAACACTGAGTTAACATTAGCCCTGGACTATGTTCAGGAATGAACCATGCTTATTGGTTAGTCATTAAGCTATTGTCTTAACAACAATCTGGAGTTTGTAATAGGCCTAAACCCTACACAATATTGAACTTTACTGCTGTGGGAAGGTAAGTTCATCAGGAGAAAGCACTTAACCATTACGGCTGTATGCCACTTGGAAGGAATGTGAGGATAAAGGTCGTTAGGATGGAATGGGACGCAACCACTAGGACGGTCGGGGATTGAACACCGACCTGCAAGACAGGAGACCGTTGCTCTATCGTTCCGTCCTGATAGTTATCTAGCTATTATGCGGCAACTTCATTTATTATATAAAATTTACGTATCTTAAAACAACGTTTGTTTTTTCTGCAGAAAATAGCTGAAAATATATATTAAAAACGGCAGGAATTACCATGGCCAGATATTCAGTTTAATTAATGAGTGATTTTGCATACTTCTGTATATTTGAAACTGCCAAATCTAATTCATCTAAGTTAAGAAAATATAAATAATTAAACCTTACGTTTTCTAACGTAACCTAAGCTAACCCTTTTCCCTAATGGATCAGGAACAGACTGAACGTTAAAATTACATTTGGGGCTACGATAGTTATTAGTGAATGTATTCAGTAGAGTAAAAAGATCGAAGAAAAGTACTATGTCATTTAAACAAATTAAACGTGTTTCAAGGAGAAAATCAAACACTCTAAATTTTTTTTTAAATTTGCCGAATAAATCTCTAAAATATAATAGTGTGCAATGACCGTTTAAGGAGCCCCGGTCTGAAGGTGACCTGGAAATGTTCTTAAGAACTTTAATTGACGCATTTATACCAAATTTCAGACAATTATATTTAATATTGGTGAAGAAAATCTGAAAAAATCTCCTTCAGATTTTTTGTTTTATTATATTTCTTGGAGGTGAGGGGTGTTGGAGGGGTGTTGGAGGGGTGTTGGAGGGGTGTTGGAGGGGTGTTGGAGGGGTGTTGGAGGGGTGTTGGAGGGGGTGTTGGAGGGGTGTTGGAGGGGTGTTGGAGGGGTGTTGGAGGGGTGTTGGAGGGGTGTTGGAGGGGGTGTTGGAGGGGTGATGGAGGGGTGTTGGGGGGGTGTTGGAGGGGTGTTGGAGGGGTGTTGGAGGGGTGTTGGAGGGGTGTTGGAGGGGGTGTTGGAGGGGTGTTGGAGGTGGTGTTGGAGGGGTGTTGGAGGGGTGTTGGAGGGGTGTTGGAGGGGTGTTGGAGGGGTGATGGAGGGGTGTTGGAGGGGTGATGGAGGGGTGTTGGAGGGGTGTTGGAGGGGTGTTGGAGGGGTGTTGGAGGGGGTGTTGGAGGGGTGTTGGAGGGGTGTTGGAGGGGTGTTGGAGGGGTGTTGGAGGCGTGTTGGAGGGGGGTCAATTTGAGGCGAAATTATTCAGAATAAACAAATTATATTTGCTTTATTAATTTGAATTATATTCTGGGAAAGTTGTTACAAACGAATTAACTCAACTGGTGGACCATTTACACTCTACTGTGATCCACAGTCGTCCAGTAGACAAGAGTTTACATTATTGATCTCTCATACGTGCAGTATTTATTGTTTGTGCCTGCGGGATCGAGCTATGAGCTCTTCCAACCCCGCCATTATAGCTAGCAGTCCTTAGTTTAGTGTACTGACTCCCAAAATCTCTCTTCCTCTCTCTCTCTCTCTCTCTTTTTTAACTAAGACTAGGATTCATAAGGGATGACTAATGACATACCTAGTGAAGCTGTAAGCAAGAGCTGTTATCCTACATCAGCTTCTCTGAAGCCTACACCTTGAAACTCATTTATTTCATGAGAGTATACTTTGAAACTAACACATTGGGAACTATCATATATTGAACTTATATAAGCTAAGTTGAAACCTACTCCTAGAGGCCCATTTATTTCAGGAGCCTGTTATTATATGCTTTAGAAGGAATAGCCTTTATTCATCAAATAACATTAAGTAACAATCCTATAAGGAACAGGATGAGCTTGTAGCCAGCTGTGTGCCAGAGTCTTCATGTGAACAGTTGACCTGATCTCCCGTGTATCAATCTGTTGAGCGGACAAGTTCCAGATGCGAGTAAGCCTCGGAATGAATGAACGCTGATGGAGTGATGTTCTTGAGAATGGCACTTCTAGCATGAGACTGTTGATGGTTGAGAGCCTAGTGTTACGAGTGGGAACTACTGGTGGTCCACGGAGTTGGGCCAAGTGCGGAACTTTGAGGATGTTGGCCTTGTACATAACAGTAAGACCAACAACGTCCCGACGGTGTTGCAGGCTCTGATGTTCAGACCGTTCCCACCAGACTTGGTCAAGACTAGAGATAAGCCTTCTAGCCCGTCTCTCTATTTTGTCCAACAGTCTGACGAAAGATGGGGGGCAGGCAATCCAGGAAAGGGGTGCATACTCAAGATGGGAGCGAACTTGTGTTTCATATAAGGTTTCGCAACCCTTGCTGTCAAGAAGATATGAGATGCGCCGTAGTGTTGTAAGTTTCTTGGCTGCCTTTTTAGCTAAATTTAGCACATGGCTCTTCATTGTCATTGAAGAGTCGAACTTCATTCCCAAGATGTCAAATTCTTCTGTGAACTCTAGGGATTTGCCACCTTTTTGCTGTTCTGTCCGATTCGCCGTGTGCAGTCTAGTTATCATCATCGCTTCAGTTTTCTCAGCCGCAAATGTGACCTGCCATCTCCTACCCCAGGTAGAAATTGCTGAAGTTTGGTGATTAATGATTCTTGCAGCAGATAACATTTCCTCCTTTCTGTATGTAAAGGTTAGAGTACAGTCATCAGCATAGGCTTGAGCTTCAGGAATGAGATGAAGAAGATCATTGAAATAAACATTCCACAGCAGAGGGCCAAGCACACTACCCTGTGGAACGCTGGCACCAATTGAGTGGCTATCGGATTCTGCTCCATTGAGGATATATCCCCTTAAGGTCCGTTCTTCAAGGTAGTCTTTTAATAACACTAAGATGGAGCCTGCAATGCTTAAAGCTTGAAGTTTCACTGCCAATCCAGAGTGCCAGACCCGATCAAAGGCTCCTGCTATATCTTGAGCAACAACACAGCTGATCTTGTACTCATCCAATGACTGATGCCACCTAGAGGAGAGATTTAGCAAGAGATCAGCAGCAGATCGGCCTTTTCTAAAACCGTACTGTTGATCACAAATTAGCCGATGACGGTCAAAAAATGGTATTATTTGCTGAGTAATTTATGGTTCTAGGACATTGCCAGTAATGGAAAGCCGTGACACAGGTCAGTAGCTACCAACTACTGAGCTGCTCTACTTTTTGTGCACTGGAACAACATCTGCCTTCTTCCATAAGGAGGGCCAAATTCCTTGAACTAGGCACAGTTGGAAGAGGCACATGAGAGGTGGAGCCAACAGGTCAGCGCAGCTGCGTAGTAGTCTTGGACTGACCTTATCTGGCCCCACAGCTTTGCTTGTGTCTAGCGTGTTAAGGAGATGGAGAACTTCAGCCTGCTTTATAACCACTTCAGTCAACCTAGACACAGAGCATGGGGCAAGATGTGGAGGCTGACGTTCACGATCAGGGACTTGCATCTTGGCAGCAAAGTGGTTTGCCAGTAAATCAGCCTTCTCCTGATTGCTGGTTGCCACAGCACCATCTTCTCTGTTTAGAGGTGGGATTGTGTCCCCAGATGAGAATCCCTGCCGATCCTTCACCAGTGACCACCAGACCTTGGATCCAACCCTTCCAGATGCAAATTTTCTTCGAGTTTCGGATTCCCATCAGGATAATGCCCACTTTTGAACCTCTTTCATTATTCGACAAGATTGTCTATGAATGCTTCTGTTATGAGCCGAGGGATGCCGTTTAAATCACCTCCAGGCCTTGTTTTTGGCTTCAGCTGCCATCCGGCAGCGATATCCAAACCAAGGCTGATCAGTGGGCTTGGTCACCTACTGCCGGTTAGGGATATGCCTATACTGGAGGTCCAGTATATGACTGGTGAAAGCGTTTACTTGGCTGTTCACGTCCCCCTGGAGCAAGGCATTCCAATCAGTTACTTCAAGCTCTGACCGTAGAGGTGGTCAGTTCCCTCTGTCCCAAAGCCAGGTACTACGAACAGATTCTTCACCTCGATCGGTCGGGATAGCCAGTGTAGTAAAGACAGCCTGGTGGTCTGAAGAACCAACATATCCCAGAGGTCTGCAATGAACATTATTTGCAGGAAGGTCAGTTACGACAGGATCAAGGGACGAGCCTGATATGTGGGTAGGAAAGCTCACAAAATTTTCAAGGTTAAAAACTGCTAAAGTTAAAAACTGGTTAAAAACTAACTCTCTCTCTCTCTCTCTCTCTCTCTCTCTCTCTCTCTCTCTCTCTCTCTCTCTCTCTCTCTCTCTCTCTCTCTCTCTCTCTCTCTCTCTCTCTCTCTCTCTCTCTCTCTCTCTCTCTCTCTCTCTCTCTCGCACACACACACACACACACACACACACACACACACACACACACACACACACACACACACACACACACACACACACACACACACACACACACACACACACACACACACACACACACACACAGTGCGAGTGTGTGTGTGTGTGTGTGTGCATGCATAATACACACAGGCCAGTGTCCCTAACCTGCATACCATGAAAGCTGATGGAGAAGATTGTGCGAAACAAACTAGTGAAGCATCTGGAGGGAAGGAACTTTGTAACACAGCATCAACATAGGTTCAGGGATGGCAGGTCCTGCCTCACAGGGTTACTTGAATTCTACGACCAGGCAACAAAAATAAGGCAAGAAAGAGAAGGGTGGGCATACTGCATATTTTTGGATTGTCAGAAAGCCTTTGATACAGTGCCACACAAGAGGCTAGTGCGAAAGTTAGAGATGCAGGCTGAAGTGAAAGGGAAGGAACTCCGGTGGATAGAGGAGTACCTAAGCAACAAGAGACAACCAGTCTGTGTGAGGGGTGAGGTCAAAGATTGGCGAGACGTTACAAGTGGAGTCCCGCAGGGGTCAGTCCTTGGACCTATACTGTTTCTGGTATATGTAAACGATCTCCCAGAGGGTATAGATTCGTTCCTCTCAATGTTTGCCGACGACGGAAAAATTATGAGAAGGATTGAAACAGAGGATGATAGTAGGAGGCTACAAGATGACCTAGATAGACTGAGTGAATGGTCCAACAAATGGCTGTTGAAGTTCAACCCGAGTAAATGCAAAGTAATGAAACTAGGCAGTGGAAACAGGAGGCCAGACACAGGATACCGAATAGGAGATGAAGTACTTAATGAAACAGACAGAGAGAAAGATCTAGGAGTTGATATCACACCAAACCTGTCTCCTGAAGCCCACATAAAGAGAATAACGTCTGCGGCATATGCAGGCTAGCTAACATCAGAATGACGTTCAGGATCCTTTGTAAGGAATCATTCAGAATCTTGTACACCACATATGTAAGACCAATCCTGGAGTATGCGGCCCCAGCATGGAGCCCATATCTTGTCAAGCACAAGACGAAGCTGGAAAAAGTCCAAAGGTATGCTACTAGACTAGTCCCAGAACTAAGAGGCATGAGTTATGAGGAAAGGCTGCGGGAAATGCACCATACGACACTGGAAGACAGAAGAGTAAGGGGGGACATGATCACAACCAACAAAATCCTCAGGGGAATCGACCAGGTAAACAAGGATGAACTATTCAACACTTGAGGTACGCGAACAAGGGGACACAGGTGGAAGCTGAGTACCCAAATGAGCCACAGACATTAGAAAGAACTTTTTCAGTGTCAGAGTAGTTAGTAAATGGAATGCACTAGGAAGTGATGTGGTGGAGGCTGACTCCATACACAGTTTCAAATGTAGATATGATAGAGCCCAGTAGGCTCAGGAATCTGTACACCAGCTGATTGACAGTTGAGAGGCGGGACCAAAGAGCCAAAGCTCAACCCCCGCAAGCACAATTACGTGAGTACACACACACACACACACACACACACACACACACACACACACACACACACACACACACACACACACACACACACACACACACACACACACACACACACACACACACACACACACACACACACACACACACACACACACACACACACACACACACACACACACACACACACACACACACACATACACACACACACACACACACACACACACACACACACACACACACACACACGCACAACCACACAAACACACTGACCAATCACGCGGGACCAAAGAGCCAGAGCTCAACCCCCGCAAGCACAATTAGGTGAGTACACACACACACACACACACACCCACACACACACACACACAAGGAGGAAGTGCAGGAGAGAGGAGTAAACCAGGAAATCGCAGCCCCCAACACAACAGTCCCAGAGACAAGAGGGGAACCCACAACCAGCATCCCAGCAACACCATAGGGAAGGGCAACACCACCGTCCCCCTCTGCATAAAAACCCTCCCTTCTCCTCAATCTACCTGCCCCCACCCAAATGCTCACCCAACCCTCCCTCCCCGACCACCCCATTCTGACCCTGTCACCCCTCCCCCATTCCCACCATGTCCCCCCTCCCGCATTTCCTCCCCTGTCCACCCTCCCCCTTCATCCCATACCCTCCCTATCCCTCCTCCCCCTAACCCCATATCCTCCATGTCCCCCCTATCTCCTTAATCCCCCCTTCCCTTGAACCCCCATCCCCCACCCCAAAATCCTCTGAGACCCTGCAAACCACCTCACAAATCTTCTCACCCACGAACAGCTTCCCACACCAGCAGAATGCTCGCCAAGAAGGGGACATGAAAATGAACAGAAGAAAGTGAGCTTCAAGGCAATGTACACTAACATAGATGGGATTACAAATAAAACAATTGAACTCGGAGAATGGGAACTAGAAGAAAACCCAGACATAATAGCACTCACAGAAACAAAGCTAACGAAAACCATAACAAACACAGTGTTTCAATAGGACTACTATATAGTGAGGAAAGAGAGAGAAGGGGAAGGAGGGGGTGGTGTAGCTTTGCTGATAAGAAAAGGTTGGAGTTTAGAAGAGATGATAATTCAGAACTGTGAAGGTTTCAGTGACTACATATCAGGCACCATAGCAACTGGAGGACAGAAGATTATAGTAGTAGTCATATATAACCCCCCACCGAACGACAGAAGACCCAAACAGGAATATGATAGAAATAACATAGCCACCATCAATATAATAGAGAGAGCAGCTTCTGTGGCTAACAGGATCGGATCCAGACGACTGATCAATGGAGACTTCAACCATGGGAAGATAGATTGCGGGAACAGAGACCCTCATAGAGGACCAGACACATGGAGATCGAAGCTGCTGGATGTGGCAACAAGAAACTTTCTAAGTTAACACATCAAGAGACCGACAAGAATGAGAGGAGAGGATGAACCAGCCTTGCTTGATCTAATATTTACCCTAAATGAGTCGGATAAAAGGGAAGTGTATTGATCTTTGTGTACCTGGTTGAGCTAGGAATTATCTCCCCCAAAAAAGAACTGGGAAACAAAGGGCTGGCATACCAAAAGGGAAACTATGAGGAGATGAATAAATTCCTAAGGGATATACAATAGGACACAGAACTCAGAACCAAGTCCATACAAGACATGATGGACTGTGTCACCCAAAAGTGTCAGGAGGGTGTAAGCAGGTTTGTCCCGGCCCGACAGGAAAAAACAGAGAAGCAACAACAGAGAATCAACAGACAGAAAAACAGAGAATCTGTGGTTTAATAGGGAATGTATGAAAGCAAAGGAGCTGAACAAAAGGGCATGGAGGAACTTCCGTAATAACAGAACACCAGAAAGTAGAGAGATACCAGAGAACCAGGAGCGAGTATGTTAGTGTGAGAAGAGCAGCTGAGAAAAGGTATGAAAATGATATAGCTAATAAAGCCAAGACCGAACCAAAGCTACTCCAGTCACATCAGGAGGAAGAAGGAACAGGTGATGAAACTTAAGATGGGTGAGGACAGGTACACAGAGAATAGTGTACACAGGACAGGTGCACAGAGGACAGAGACACAGAGGTGTGTGAAGAACTCAACAAAAGGTTCCAGGAGGTCTTTACAATAGAACAGGGAGAAGTCACGGTGCTAGGAGAAGTGGCAGCAAACCAGGCGACCTTGGATAGTTTCGGAATTACAAGAGATGAGGTCAAGAAACACCTATTGGAGCTGGATGTGAGAAAAGCTGTTGGGCCGGACGGAATCTCACCATGGGTATTGAAAGAGTGTGCAGGAGCACTTTGTTTGCCACTCTCTGTAGTGTATAGTAGGTCACTGGAAACGGGAGACCTACCAGAAACATGGAAGACGGCTAATGTAGTTTCAGTATATAAAAAGAGTGACAGACAAGAGGCCCTGATCTATAGGCCAGTGTCCTTAACTTGTATACCATGCAAGGTGATGGAGAAGATTGTGAGAAAAAACCTAGTAACACATCTGGAAAGAAGAGACTTCGTGACAACCCATCAACATGGGTTCATGGAGGGTAAATCTTGACTTACAGGCTTAATGGAATTCTATGATCAAGTGAAAAAGATTGAGCAAGAAAGAGAAGGATGGGCGGACTGCATTTTTTTGGACTGTCGGAAAGCCTTTGACACAGTACCCCATAAAAGGTTGATACATAAGCTGGAGAAACAGGCAGGAGTAACTGGTAGGGCGCTCCAGTTGATAAGGGAACGCACACACACACACACACACACACACACACACACACACACACACACTCTCTCTACAGGACTACACTGTAATAAGGAAAGAAAGGGAAGGACGGGGAGGAGGTGGAGTGGCCCCACTAATGAGAAAGGAATGGAGCTTCAAGGAGACGGTCATCCTGGGTTGCGAGGGATTCAGAGACTACATAACAGGCACCATGACATTGGGAGGGCCAAAAGTTGTAGTAGCAGTGATATATAACCCTCCACCAAATGTCAGAAGACCAAGGCAAGAGTATGACAACAACAACATGACAGTTAACACTATAATTGTGAGGGCAGCCTCTGCTGCCTGTTGAAATAGATCCCATCTGCTCATCATGGGAGACTTCAATCACGGAATGATAGACTGGGAGAGCAAGGAACCGCGTGGAGGAGAGAATACATGGAGAGCCAAGCTAATGGAGGTGATGACAAGAAACTTTCTAAGCCAACATGTCAGAGAACCCGCTAGGATGAGAGGAAACGATGAACCAGCGAGACTCGACCTAGTCTTCACTCTGAACGACTCCCACAAGAGGGAAATCGGCTATGAGGTCCCAGTAGGAATGAGCGACCACAGTGTACTGGCGTTTGAGTATCTGGTTGATGAAGGGTTATTGAACTCGAGGAGGGGTACTGAAAATAAAAAAAACTGGAATTCCAAAAGGAAACTATGAGGAGTTAAGAAAGTTCCTAGCAGATATAACATTGGAAAGAGAACTCAGGGAAAAGACATCCCGAGACAAGATGCGTTTCATCACGCACAAGAGCAAGGAAGCAGCAAACAAGTTTTTCCCAGTCCAAACGGAAAGCAATTAAATGAAGATGAGAAACCCATGGTTTAATCAGAGATGTGGGCTAGCTAAGCAGCAAAGTAAAAGGACGTCGAGAAACTATAGGAATAACAGGACACTGGAGAGCAGAGAAAGATACCAGAGTGCCAGGAATGAATATGTCATGATGAGAAGAGAGGCAGAAAGACAATACCAAAATGACATCGCAAACATGGCAAAGATTAAGCCTAAATTGCTGCACAGCCACATCAGGAGAAAAATAAAGCAGAGGAACAGGTTATGAAACTAAGGATAGGGGCAGAAGGATTCACTACAAACGACATGGAAGTGTGTGAGGAACTGAATAAAAAATTCCAGGAGGTATTCACCTTAGAGCAAGGAGAGATTCCAGAGATAAGAGAGGGAATAGTTAACCTGGAACCACTGGAAGAGATTGAGATTACCAGTAGGGAAGTAAAGAAGTGTTTACTAGAGTTGGATGTGACAAAGGCTATAGGCCCAGATGGAATCTCCGCTTGGACACTAAAGGATTGAGCAGAAGAACTGTGCAGCTGCCATAAATTTGGAAGGCAGCTAATGTAGTTCCGATATACATGAAAGGGGATAAACAGGAGGCACTGAACTACAGGCCAGAATCCCTAACCTGCATAGCATGCAAGCTGATGGAGAAGATTGTGCGAAGAAAGCTAGTGGAACATCTGGAGCGAAAGAACTTTGTAACAAACATCAACATTGGTTCAGGGATGGCAAATCCTTCCTCACAGGGCTAATTGAATTCTACGACTAGGCAACAAAAATCAGGCAAGAAAGAAAGATGTAGGCAGACTGCATATTTTTGGATTGTCAGAAAGCCTTTGATACAGTACCACACAAGAGGCTAGTGAAAAACGTGGAGATGCAGGCTGGAGTGAAAGGGAAGGTACTCCGTTGGATAAGGGAGTACCTAAGTAACAGAAGACAACGAGTCCCTGTGAGGGGTGAGGTCTCGGATTGGCGTGACGTCACAAGTGGAGTCCTACAGGGGTCAGTCCTTGGACCAATACTGTTTCTGATATATGTAAATGGTCTCCCAGAAGGTATAGAATCGTTTCTCTCAATGTTTGCTGATGGTGCAAAAATTATGAGGAGGATTGAGACAGAGGATGATAGTAGGAGACTACAGGACGACCTAGACAGACTGAATGAATGGTCCAACAAATGGCTGCTAAAATTTAACCAGAGTAAATGCAAAGTAATGAAACTAGGCGGTGGAAACAGGAGGCCAGATTTAGGATACAGAATAGGAAATGAAGTTCTTAATGAAACGGAAAGAAAGATCTACGAATTGATATCACACCAAACCTGTCTCCTGACGCCCACAAAAAAAGAATTACGTCTGTGGCATTAGCGAGGCTGGCTAACATCAGAACAGTCATCAGGAACCTGTGAAAGGAATCGTTCAGAGTCTTGTATATCACATACGTAAGACCAATCCTGGAGTATGCGGCCCCAGCATGGAGCCCGTACCTTGTCAAGCACAAGACGGAGCTGGAAAAAATTCAGAGGTATACCACTAGACTAGACTCAAAACTAAGAGGCATGAGTTACGAGGAAAGGCTGCGGGAAATGCACCTTACGACACTGGAAGACAGAAGAGTTAGGGAAGGCATTATCACTACCTACAAAATCCTCACAGGAATCGACAGGGTAGACAAGTATAAACTATTCAACACTGGTGGGACGCGAACTCGGGGGACACAGGTGGAAACTGAGTACCCAAATGAGCCAGAGGGACGTTAGAAAGAACTTTTTTAGTGTCGTTTTTAGAGTAGTTAACAGGTGGAATTCATTTGGCAGAGATGTGGTGGAGGCTGACTCCATACACAGTTTTAAATGTAGATATGATAGAGCGCAGTAAGCTCAGGAATCTCTACACCAGTTGATTGACTGTTGAGAGGCGGGACCAAAGCTCAATCCCCGCAAGCACAAATAGGTGAGTACAATTAGATGAGTACACACACACACACACACACACACACACACACACACACACACACACACACACACACACACACACACACACACACACACACACACACACACACACACACACACACACACACACACACACACACACACACACACACACACACACACACACACACACACACACACACACACACACACACACAGGAAGCATCCAGTAACAGCTGTCTAAATCGCAGGCACCTGTTTACTGCTAGGTAACAGGAGCATCAGGGTGAAAGAAACTGCACCCATTTTTGTTTCCTTCGGCACCAGGAATCGAACCCGAGACCACAGCACTACGTATCGAGCGTGCTGTCCACTCAGCCTCCAGCAATGTGTGTGTGTATGTGTGTGTGTGTTTGTGTGTGTGTGTGTTTGTGTGTGTGTGCATTCACCTAGTTGTGTTTGCGGGGGTTGAGCTTTGCTCTTTCGGCCCGCCTCTCAACGGTCAATCAACTGTTTACTAACTACTTTTTTTCCCCCACACCACACACACACACACCCCAGGAAGCAGCCCGTGACAGCTGACTAACTGCCAGGTACCTTTTTACTGTTAGGTAACAGAGGCATTCAGGGTGAAAGAAACTTTGCCCATTTGTTTTTGCCTCGTACGGGAATCGAACCCGCGCCACAGAATTACGAGTCCTGCGCGTTATCCACCAAGCTACCAGGCCCCCCACACACACACCCGCATGTGTGTGTGTCTGCGTGCATGTTAGAGAGAAATATGTGAAATTGGCCTAATAGAGGAAACATAAATTGGTTAGAAAGACGGGGTCCAAGAGCTAATAGCTCGATTCTGCAAATACAAATAGTATATACACACACATCCCCAGGATTCAGACCAAAACACCGGAATAACTCCTAGGTACCTATCTACTGCGAGGGGAATAAAGGCATCAGATGCAAGAAACTTTGCTCTCTTCTTTCTGCTTCGAACCCGGTCTTGTAGACTGGGGGATCCGAAACGCTGTCTGCTCTGCCTCTGGTATTCAGGTTTGTGTCACACCACCACTTTAAATCACCAGGTGCAGCAACCCGTCAATTAAAGTGTGACTGGTTTAAAGGTATTACCTGTATACTGTAAAATATTAATAATTAAAAATGTAAGGAAACGCCACCCAGTGAGTAGCTAGGGAACAAACTCACAGATGGGGCCTCGTAGCCTGGTGGATAGCGCGCAGGACTCGTAATTCTGTGGCGCGGGTTCGATTCCCGCACGAGGCAGAAACAAATGGGCAAAGTTTCTTTCACCCTAAGTGCCCCTGTTACCTAGCAGTAAATAGGTACCTGGGAGTTAGTCAGCTGTCACGGGCTGCTTCCTGGTGTGTGTGTGTGTGTGTGGTGTGGAAAAAAAAAAAAAAAAAAAAGTAGTTAGTAAACAGTTGATTGACAGTTGAGAGGCGGGCGGAAAGAGCAAAGCTCAACCCCCGCAAAAACACAACTAGTAAACTAGTAAACACAGACACTGGGTCATGCATGCCGGTCAGGCCTAGGAGAACCATACCCTCAATAGTCAAGGACCAGCACTCCAGATAAAAACTTGTGTATATTTTTTCATGCTTAGAATATGAATTTACATTACAAATTTTGGTGTTTAGCTCCGTAACAGTAAAATTACCCTCCGTTATAACTTGTTTGTAATGTTTATCTTCTTGCAGTTTTGAACACAATAAGTGTAGACGCCTGTATCACAACCCCACACAGCTTAACAGAGAGACTGTCTTTGAGATTGGAGATTATGAGAGTATAGAAGGGCTACCAGCTCAGGCAGCTCCCCGCCTCCCGTAGTGTTAGTAACTGTCCCACATAATGGACAGGTAATCACAGAAAGTGTCTAAAGTGAGGTGAGGATTAAGCCCCATGAACTGGGTCAGTAAAACCATCACCAGGGGTCGTACTGGCTGAGGCTTCATACGCAATGGTTAGTGCAATAGTCTCACGCCCTATTATCACTGGACGAAAGGCCTTAGCACGTTTCTTTACTTCGGAACTTGTTGCTTACGAAGCAGTAAATAGATTGCTTTGAGTTAGTCGATTGTTATCGGTTGCATCCTGGTAAGGTCAGTCGTTAACCACAAGGAGTCGTCGAAAAACCTAACAAGGCTGTTTATCGCCTGATTATTACCGAACATAAACGTGCTTTCTGTCAGCGTTCAATCTCCGACCGTCCAAGTAGTTGGGCACCATTCCTTCCACCCCATCCCATCACAAATCATTTTCCTGATCCCTTCCAATTCACTATATTCCAAATGTATGGGCTTGGCACTTTCTCCTGATAGCTCTCTTCCCTCTGTTCCTGAAAATGGCACCATAATCGGTCGTGACAGAGAGTCACTGATAACATAGTGGCGATGGCAGTTAAACCCACCGCTGCCACCAATAGTCTTCCATATACAGTTTTTTTTTACATTAAACCTTGTCTTAGATATCAATATAATTTTTCCAGATAACTAGATTTTCTTAGAAACTTCGTTGTTTACCAACATTTTGATAGATTTCAGCTGCTTGTTTGTGTTTACAAGTTAATCATCATGAATAAGATTATGTTTTAAATAGTTGATCAAGCTGCTGATGGACTCAGTCATTAGACCAGCTGTTGGCTGACTCTTCACTGTTGATTAGTAAATCAGCTGCAGGTGGACCCATTACTTGCTGTGAACCAGCTGCAGGTGGACCCATTACTTGCTGTGAACCAGCTGCAGGTGGACCCATTACTTGCTGTGAACCAGCTGCGGGTGAACCTGCTTCTGGTGGACCCAATACTGACAGTGAACCAGCTGGTGGTGGACCCAATACTGTCAGTGAACCAGCTGCTGGTGAACCCAATACTGTCAGTGAACCAGCTGCTGGTGAACCCAATACTGTCAGTGAACCAGCTGCTGGTGAACCCAATTCTCTCAGTGAACCACCTGCTGGTGGACCCAATACTGTCAGTGAACCAGCTGCTGGTGAACCCAATACTGTCAGTGAACCAGCTGCTGGTGAACCCAATACTGTCAGTGAACCAGCTGCTGGTGGACCCAATACTGTCAGTGAACCAGCTGCTGGTGAACCCAATACTGTCAGTGAACCAGCTGCTGGTGAACCCAATACTGTCAGTGAACCAGCTGCTGGTGAACCCAATACTGTCAGTGAACCAGCTGCTGGTGAACCCAATACTGTCAATGAACCAGCTGCTGGTGAACCCAATACTGTCAGTGAACCAGCTGTTGGTGGACCCAATACTGTCAGTGAACCAGCTGTTGGTGGACCCAATACTGTCAGTGAACCAGCTGCTGGTGAACCCAATACTGTCAGTGAACCAGCTGCTGGTGAACCCAATACTGTCAGTGAACCAGCTGCTGGTGAACCCAATACTGTCAGTGAACCAGCTGTTGGTGGACCCAATATAACACCTTCCTCACTGTTAAAGACCGCTTCCATCATTTAAAATAACTTGATATCTTCATTATGTTTATAACAACA
>NC_091160.1:28226452-28253952 GCF_040958095.1 Procambarus clarkii
ATATAAAATGTAAAACCACAATCCAATGCCACTGTTGCCCCATACCAGACCCTCCCTTGTTTCCCCTACTTTAATGGAATCAAAAGAAACTGAGGATGGACAAAAGAGAGTCAGCTTCAAGGTGACATAGGTCAGCTTCAAGGTACTCAAACACAGATGAGATTACAAGCAAGGCAAGCGAACTAAGGGAAAGAGCACAAGAAGTGATCCCAGATGTAATTGGCCTCACAAAAACAAAATTCTTAGGTATCATAATGAATACGGTGTTTTCCACTGGATTACACTGTAATAAGGAAAGAGAAGGAAGGAGAGGGAGGAGGCAGAGTGGCTCTACTAATGAGAACGGAATGGAGCTTCAAGGAGATGGTCATCCCGGGCTGCGAGGGGCTCAGAGACTAAATTTCAGGCACCATGATAATGGGAGGACCAAGAGTAGTAACAGTGGCAGTAGTATATAACCCTCCACCAAACGACAGAAGACCCAGGCAAGAGTATGTCAACAACAACATGGCAGTTAACACTGTAATTGAGAGGGCAGCTTCTGCTGCCTGTAGAAATAGATCCCATCTGCTTATCATTGGAGACTTTAATCACGGAAGGATAGACTTTAAGAACAAGGAACCGTACGGAGGTGAGGAAACATGGAGAGCTAATCTATTGAAGGTGGCCACAAAAAAACGTTTTAAGCAAGCAAGTAGGAACCCACAAGAATGAGAGGCAACGATGAACCACCGAAACTCGACCTGGTCTTCACTCTGAGCGACTCCAACATAAGGGATATCGGTCTCAAAGCCCCCGTGGGTATGAGTGATCACAGTGTACTGACGTTTGAGTATCTGGTCGAAGAAGGGTTAATATGTACTTACGAAAGAGACCTGAAAACAAAAGACTGGCATTCCGAAAGGAAACATATGAGGAGATAAGAAAAATCGTAACAGATATAACTTGGGAAACAGAGCTCAGAGGAAAGACGGCCCAAGATATGATGGACATCATTACACAGAAGTGTAAGGAGGCAGCAGACAAGTAGTTCCCAGTGCAAAGGGAAAAAACTAAATGCAGACGAGAAACTCATGGTTTAATCAGAGATGTAAGCTAGCAAAGTAACAAGGTTCAAGGGCGTGGAGAAACTATAGAAATAACAGAACTATATTGTAGCTATATTGGTGGGTAGGTGTTTTTATTTTTACATCAACCCAATCGTCCTGGACCTAACCTCCCTTTATCTAACTTCAAATATATTGTACTTAAGAGAGGAAAGTGTTGTTTATGCATCAACCCAACCACCCTGGACCTAGCCTCTGATACACGGAACTTGGTTCAATATTGCATCATATTCGTAGTATTTTTTTTCACATCAATACAACCATCCTCAACCTAATCTCTATTACCTGGGGAAGGGGGTTAATGGAAAATATAATAATAATGGGAATTTTCTCTACATCAGTTCAATTTAACCATCCTTAACCTAACCTTAGTTAGAAAAGTATATAACTCACTATAACTATTCAATTACCATATACCCAATTTTCCTTATCCTAACCCATAACCAGAGGGTTTAGACCTCCCCTTACCTCGAAATTATACTATATATTTAAGGTAGGAATATATTTTCACTATAAACCTAACATTCCCTAATTTAACCCTATACTATAGCCAGGTGAGGTTAGGTAGGGTTGTCTAGGGCAGGTTGGAAGTAGGTGAAAACTTGGCTAAAATGAGCTTTGGCTGTGCTATGTTCAAAATATTTTTGGGTATATTTGGTGGAAATTGTCTTAAATTAGGTCAAATTTATGTGGGATAACTTAAATTTTGCAGACTTCAACCAAATCTAGGTTTGGATATGTTAGGTTAGGTTAGGTTAGGTAAGGTTGCATAGGATAGGATGGAATAGGAGAAAATGTAGGAGAAAAAATGGGCTTTGGCGATGCTATGATACACAACATTTGGGTATATTTGGTGGGAATTGTCTTAAATTAGGTTGAATTTAGGTGGCATAGCTTAAATTTCGCCAACTTTAACCAACTCCTGGTTTGGATATGCGAGGTCAGGTTAAGTAAGGTTGTGTAGGGTAGGATGGAAACAGGAGAAAATGTTGGTATAAAAAAAATAGCTTTTTCAGTGCTATGATACACAACATTTGGGTATATTTGATGAAATTGTCTTAAATCAGGTCGAATTTAGGTGGGGATGGCTTAAATTTCCCGAACTTTAATCAAATCTAGCTTTGAATCTGCTAGATCAGGTTAGGTAAGATCGTATAGGGTAGGTTGGAATATGTGAAAACTTGGCTAAAATGGCCTTTGGGTGTCCTATGTAACAAAATATTTTGGGTATATTTGTGGAAATTATCTTAAATTAGATTACATTTAGATGGGATAGCTTAAATTTCGCCAACTTTAATCAAACGTAGCTTTGGATGTGCTAAGCCAGGTTACATGAGGTTGAGTAGGGTTAGGATATAGTAATATCTTAGGGGTAATGTACTAGTATGTTCATAAAATAGTGCAAATTCACCTATTTTGGGGGGGGGGGGGGTTCTAGCTATAGTCAACTCATGTATTGACAGAGGTATCATAGATTTGTATGTGAGGATATGGGATGCTCATATTTACTTAGTTTAGCTTTTGCTAGGTTGAATTTGGTTAAATTTCTATAGTAAAAATATAATTTTTTTCAAGATTTAGATGAATTTAGATTCTAATTGGTTGTATTTTTGATAGGATATAGAAAATTTGCTTAAAATTATCATAGAATTTACTGACTTTTGTGTACTTAATGTATATGCGCTAATTATGTATTGTTCATATTTGGGCAGTTGTGTATTGATAATATTTTGTGCAAGATGTGTATTAATTCTGTATATGTTGTAATTGTATTTGTGTGAATTGTGTATTTGTGCTAGTTGAGTATTTACATATATGAACTAGTTATGTATTGTACGTATTTGTGCTTGATATGTATATGATTGCATTTATGCAAGTTGTGTAACAATAATTATGAAAGATGCCTAATAATTGTGCAAGTTGTGTATTAATTGCACATGTGTAACTGTATATGGATGAATTGTTCAATTACTCCTGTTGTGCATTGATTGTCATTTTGCAAGTTATGTAATTATATAGCAAGTTTGCTTGTATTTATTGTGCAAAGATGTATAATAATTACACAATTTGTGTAATGTATTGACCATGTTTTATGGTCATGAAAATTGACCATGTCTTATAATCGTTTTGTGCGAATAGTGTCTTTACGCAAAATTGTGTTTTAATTTGCCGAAGTGGATCTGGTGCAACTATATTTTTTGTGCGAATTGTGTATTTGTGTAAGTTCTTTAATCTGAAAAAAATAGAGTTTCATGTGCAAATGTGAAAGTGTATTTTTGGTTTATGAGACAATGTGTGGGGCATTTTGTGAAAAATAATGTTTGTGAAATTGTGTAATTTTAGTGAAAGTGCATTTTAATTGTATGAGCATATATGCAATTTGTTACAGTTATGCATATACCATTCTTTGTGTAAGTGCTATACTTTGAGTGTATATGCAATATTTGTGAAAATGGTATATTTTTGTGCGCAACTGTCATATTTCGTATTTAAATGACGTATGTTGTCTATAAATGACATATTTATAGACAATTTCCTCCAATTTGTGAGACTCCAATTTCCGAAGCATGCCTCCAATATGCAAGTGCTCCTCCAATACCCATGTGCGCCTCCAATACCCTAGTGCGACTCCCATTCCCAAGTGTGCCTCCAATACCCTAGTGCACCGCAAATACCGAAGTGTGCCTCCAATACCCAAGAGTGCCTCCAATACCCAAGTGCGTCTCCAATTCACAAGTGCGCCTCCAATACGCTAGTGCGCCTTCAATACCTAAGTGTGCGTCAAATACTCTGGAGAACGTCCAATACCCAAGTGTGCCTCCAATACGAAAGTGCGCCTCCAATACCCAAGTGCCCCTCAAATACCCTACAGCGCCTAAAATACTCAAGTTTACTTCCAATACCAAGTGCGCATCCAATACCCATGAGCGCGTCCAATACCCAAGTGTGCCTCCAATACCTAAGTGTGCCTCGAATTTCCAAGTGTGCCTCCAATACCTAAGTGCGCCTCAAATACCCTAGAGCGCCTCCAATACCCAAATAAGCCTCTAAAACCCAAGTTTGCCTCCAATACCCAAGTGTGCCTCCAATACTCTAGAGCGCCGCCAATACCCAAGTGTGCCTGCAATATCCAAGTGCGCCTCCAATACCCTACTGTGTCTCCAATACCTAAGTGTGCCTCTAAAACCCAAGTGCGCCTCCAATACCCAAGTGTGCATCAAATACCCTACAATGCCTCCAATACCCAAGTTTTCCTCCAATACCCAAGTTCGCATCCAATACCCAAGAGCGCGTCCAATACCCATGTGTGCCTCCAATACCTAAGTGTGTCTCCAATACCCAAGCGTGCCTCCAATACCCAAGTGTGCTTCCAATACCCAAGTGTGCCTCCAATACCCAAGTGTGCATCCAAAACCCAAGAGCGCGTCCAATACCCAAGTGTGCCTCCAAATTCCGAAGCATTCCTCCAATATCCAAGTGCTCCTCCAATACCCATGTGCGCCTCCAATACCCTAGTGCGACTCCCATTCCCAAGTGTGCCTCCAAAACCATAGTGCGCCGCAAATGCAGAAGTGTGCCTCCAATACCCAAGAGTGCCTCCTATACCCCAAGTGCGTCTCCAATTGACAAGTGCGCCTCCAATACCCTAGTGCGCCTTCAATACCTAAGGGTGCCTCAAATACTCTAGAGCGCCTCCAATACCCAAGTGTGCATCCTATACCCTACAGCGCCTCCAATATTCAAGTTTGCCTCCATTACCCATGTGCGCATCCAATACCCGAGAGCGTGTCCAATACCCAAGTGGGCCTCCAATACCTAAGTGTGCCTCGAATTTCCAAGTGTGCCTCGAATTTCCTAGTGTGCCTCCAATACCTAAATTTGCCTCTAAAACACAAGTTCGCCTCCAATACCCAAGTGCGCCTCAAATACCCAAGTGCGCCTCAAATACCCTAGAGCGCCACCAATACCAAAATGTGCCTCTAAAATCCAAGTTTGCCTCTAATACCCAAGTGTGCTTCCAATACCCAAGTGTGCCTCCAATACTTATGTATGCCTCTTAAACCCAAGTGCGCCTCCAATATCCAAGTGTGCCTGCAATATCCAAGTGCGCCCCCAATACCCACGTGCCCCTCAAATACCCGACAGCGCTTCCAATACCGAAAATTGCCTATAAAACCCGAGTTTGCCTCCAATACTCAAGTTTGTCTCCAATACCCAAGATGCCTCCAATACCCAAATGCGCCCTTATACACAAGTAAGCATCAAATACCCAAGAATGACCCCAATACCCAAGGGTGCCTTCAGTGCCCAAGTGCGCCTTCAATACCACAGAACTCCTCGAATACATAAGTGTGCCTCCAATACGCAAGTGTGCCTTCAATACCCTAGTGAGTCTCCAATACCCGAGAGCACCTCTAATACTCATGTGTGCCTCCAATATTCAAGTGCATCCTCTAATACCCTAAAGAGCCTCTAATACCTTAATGCGCCTCCAAAGCCCTAGTGTGTCTCAATACCCTAGTGTGCCTCGAATACCCTAGAGCGCCTCTAATACCCTAGAGCGCCTCCAAAACCCAAGAGCGCCTCCAATTCCCAAGTGTGCCTCCAATACCCTATAATGTCTCCAATACCAAAGTGTGTCTCCAATTCCCAAGCATGCCTCCAATATCCAAGTGCGCCTCAAATACTCAAATGTGCCTAGAATACCCTAATGCGCCTCCAATTCCCAAGTGTCACTCCAATACCCTAGTGCGCCTCCAATTCCCAAGTGTGAGTCTAATTCCAAAATGCGCCTACAATTCCCGAGTGCGCCTGTAATACCCAAGTGCGCCTCCAATACCATAGTTCGCCTTCAATTCCCATGTGTGCCTCCAATTCCCTAGTGCGCCTCCAATTCCCAAGTGTGCCTCCAATACCAAAGTGTGCCTCAAATTCCCAAGTGTGCCTCCAATACCCTAGAACGCCTCCAATACCCTAGAGCGCCTCTAATACCCAAGTGTGCCTGAAATTCCAAAGTGTGCCTCCTGTTGGAAAGTTTACATCACTAATATATAATTTCTTGTATTACAATACATCATTATTGTATTAACCAACCATAGTAATTACTAACTCTACTAATTTGTAGAACTACTTCAATTAATGTTTCTATTGCGACGCAATATTTGCCAAATTCTTCCCACAGTCTCAATGACGCCGAGAGGTAGCTACAGGCTAAAACACGTATCTCTTTCCATTTTGTTTCATCTAAACAGAGTTTAGTTAATTACGTTCTTTTACTAAGGATTATCGTTTATTTAGTTAGTTATATAAATAGCATATTATTGCTTACTGAATTCGTTCATTAAGGTGTATTAACAACTACAGTGGAAAATATTGCAGTGAAAAATAATTTAATATAATCTTCCTTCCTTTCATAAAATGCAGTCTTAATAAGCTGACTTGCATTGTGCAAAAATATATTGCACCTTAATATAATTATTAGTTACATCAGTACTTGTCACGATTCCTTTCCTTCCCAATTAATTACTAGTAAAATACTTTAAGCTCGAGAATACTTTGAGCGGGTTGCTCATGCATATCGCAGCCGGGGAAGAAGGAGATTGTCATTACCTGCCATTCCTACTAGGGACGCCATTCAGCTACCACGCGACTCTGACGACATTAGCAACATTCAACAGGGAGCCGCGTCTCGATTTCGTTAAGTTACCTTAATTTTCGTTCTTAATACTACGAGAACAGTGCCACGTTACAACGGCACATAACGGCAGTGTCCAAGGAACTAATTATATCTCCAGCCCACAATTGACGTCTTATCACGGTCTGAAGACGAGGGATCTGGAATCGTTCCTAAATCACCGGACACTTGGCCCGGCAACTATATGACCTACCTTATAGCATTGTGTACACATGTATATATTTTAGGATAGTTGACGTTAGGCTGAGTATTTACCATCAAAACCTAGTACGTGTGCTCCAATTCATGTTCCGTTATTATATAGGAATACACAAATATTGCTATATTATCTGTAGACAAATTCTGCAGTGATTGCTATATGGAGTATTTCCTTTAATTTAGGATGTATTATAAATAATCAGGTAGAAGGCTTCTATAGTGTACTTGCCTTGCAGCACCCGGGTCCACGTCAAGCGAGGTACTAGGCTGTCCCACCTTCAGGCAACAATTTTGTCAGACGCAATACGTCGTCAGGAGTGTGGCAGTTAACTTCACACCTCTCGCAATTCACAGCTAAGATGTGTACGTCAATGAAGATACTAATAACGTAGAAATTTTAATGATCTCCCATTGAGATCCATGTTACTAACCACAGGTAGTAATGTTAGTCTATCGTTATATCTTGAGGACCAATCGCCTCTAATATTTTGCCTAATTCTTGCAATTATTCATTTTATTTAATTCAATGAACGAACCACACTGAAATGATGCCAGGGATACAATTGTATTTTAGCATATATTCCTCCCCCCCCCCTCCCCCATTTTAGGTGAGAGAATTTGATTCATAAAATACAGTCCCTTCAATATTTAATATAATATTAATCAATAATATCCATAGGACACTAGTTCATGGATTTAAAATCAACCAACTTGCTCTACTCATTCTCCACTTTTCCTTTAAAAAGTGGTGGTCCTTCGTAGCTATCCAAAATTCGCATCAATTTAAATGAATTACCTGAGTCAAGTTTTCCCACACCTCCAATACCCATATGTGGCAAATGCCCAAGTGTGCCTCCTATACCCAAGTGTGCCTCCAATACTCAAGTGCGCCTCCAACACCCAAGTGCGCCTCCAATACACTAGTGCGCCTCCAATGCACTAGTGCGCCTCCAATTCCCAATTGTTCCTGCAATACCCTGGAGCGCCTCTAATACACAAGTGCCTCCAATAACCAAGTGTGTCTCCAATCTTCAAGTGCGCCTCCAATACCCATGTGTTCCTCTAATACCTTAGTGAGCGTAAAATACCCTAGTGCGCCTCCAATTCCCAAGTCTGCTTCCAATACTCTAGTGCGCCTCCAATTCCCAAGTTCTCCTCAAATACGCTAGTGCGCCTCCAATACCCAACTGTGTCTCCAATTCGCAAGGGTTCTTCCAATACTCTAGTGCACCTCCAATTCCCAACTGTGTCTCCAATAGCATAGTTTGCCTCCAATTCCCAAGTGTGCGTTCAATACCCTAGTGCGTCTCTAATACCCAAGTGCGCCTCCAATACCGTAGAGCGCCGCCAATACCTAAGTTTGCCTCCAATAACCTAGAGCGCCTCCAATACCCTAGAAGGTCTCCAATACCGTAGAGCGCATCCTATATCCAAGAGCGCCTCCAATACCTTAGAGGGTCTCCAATACCCAAGGGCGTCTCCAATACCCTAGAACACCTCCATTGCTCTTGAGCATCTCCAAAACCACAGAGCGCCTCCAATATCCGAAAGTGTCTCCAATACCCAAGTGCGCCACAAATATCCTAGAGTGCCTCCAATACCCTAGAGGGTCTCCAATACCCAATGTCGTCTCCAATATGATAGAGGGTCTCCAGTACCCTAGAATGCCTCTAATACTCTAGAGCACCTCGAATACCCTAGAAGGTCTCCAATACCCCTAGAGCGCCTCCATTACTCTCTAGCGCCTCCAATACCCTAGAACGCCTCCAATACCCTAGTGCGTCTCCAATACCAAAGGTCATCTCCAAAACCCTAGAGCGCCTCCTAAACATCAGAGCGCCTCCAAAACCCTAAAGAGTCTTCAGTACCGTAGAGCGACTCCAATACTCTAGAGCGCCTCCAATACCCTACAGCGCCTCTTATACCCTATAGCGCCTCCAATACCCTAGAGGGTCTCCAATACCACAGAGCTTCGCTAATATCCGAAATATCCGAGAGCGTCTCCAATCCCCTAGAACGCCTCCTATTCCCTAGAGCGCCTATAATTCCTTAGAGGGTTTCCAGTACCGTAGAGCGCCTCCATTACTCTTCAGCGCCTCTAATACCGTAGAGTGCCAATAATACTCTAGAGCGCCTCGAATAAACTAGAAGGTCTCTAATACCGTAGAGCGACTCCAATACCCGAGAGCGCCTCCAATACCCGAGAGCGACTCCAATACCCGAGAGCGCCTCCAATACTCAAGTGCGTCTCGAATACCCAAGAGCGTCTCCAATATTCTAGAGCGCCTCCAATATTCTAGAGCGCCTCCAATATTCTAGAGCACCTCAAATACCCCTAGAATGCCCCCAATACCTAAGGGTGCCTCCAATTCCCAATTGTGCTCCAATAACTAAGTGTGCCTCCAATACCCAAGAAGGTCTCCAATACCGTAGAGCGCCACCAATACTCTTAAGCGCCTCCAATACCCTAGAGCGCCTCCAATACCCTTGTGGGCCTCCAATTCCTGAGTGCGTCTACAATACCCAAGTGCACCATCAATACCCTGGAGCGCCTCCAATACCCAAGTTCACCTCCAATACCTAAGTGTGCCACTAATACCCAAGTGTACCTTCAATACCCAACTGCGCCTTCAATACCCAAGTGCGCCTTCAATACACAAGTGCACATCCAATACCCATAGAACGCCTCCATTACCCTAGTGCGCCTCAAATACCCAAGTATGCCTCCAATTCCCAATTGCACCTCCAATACTCTAGAGCCCTTTAAATACCCTAAAGCGTTTCCAATACCAAAGTGCGCCTCCTATTCCCAACTGCACCTCCAATACCCTACAGCGCCTCCAATACCCTAGGGAATCTCAAATACCCAATTGTGCCTCCAATTCCCAAGTGTGTGAATTCCCAAGCATTCTCAAGCGTGCCTGCAATACCCTAGTGCGCCTCCAATATCCAAGTGCCTCCAATACACAAATGTGCCTCCAATCTGCAAGTGTGCCTCCAAAACCCATGTGTTCCTCTAATACCCTATTGCAACTCCAATACCCAAGTGCGACTCCAATACCCAAGTGCGTCTCCAATACCCAAGTGCGACTCCAATACCTAAGTTCGACTCCAATACCCAGGTGCGACTCCAATACCCAAGTGCGTCTCCAATACCCAAGTGCGACCCCAATACCCAGGTGCGACTCCAATACCCAAGTGCGACTCCAATACCCAGGTGCGACTCCAATACCCAAGTGCGTCTCCAATACCCAAGTGCACCTCCAAGTAGTGTGTTGTGAAGTAAATCCTCAACACTGTAAAATTTGACTTATAATAATTCCTAATCATTTGCCGATTTCTTTAATTTTAATTAGAAAAAGAGAACATTAAATAATACTAATTATTAGTAATGTGGGGCAGGAAGCCTTTGAATATATACTACATATCAATTTATCTACTGCTAGGTGAACAGTTTCATTAGGTGCAAGGAAAAATACCCAACCATTTCTTTAGAGGCCGGAAATCAAATTCGGAATCCCAGATTGTGAGTTGAGAACGAAGCCTACTATACTACGAGCCCGTGTTTGCTAGACCTGATCGGTCCTAATTAAATCAAAGCTGCGTTTCCTTTGTTGATATATTTTTTTATAGATATATATTTGAATGAAATTTGTGGTAATTATTTCCACCATTTTTTTTTTTTTTGCACAATAAATGTCAAACAAATTAGGCCATTGTTCGTTGCACGGGCTGAAACCTCGTTAAAAATCGGAATATAACATTGAGAACTCTCCACAAAACCGGTTCACAACTCAACACTAACTCTTCTTCCATACTGAAGATGAGGATTGGCTACACTTTATCTTTCCATATGTTTTAGTAGCCTGACCAAACACTCTGTCTGGTCCAATGTAATTTTGTTTGTATGTATGTGTTGTGCCTTAACCGTGGTTTTGGAAACGTTGTTCAATGTCAACCAATATTTTTTGACTAGTTGTGTATGCAAAGGGCTGCAAGTGTTCCAAGTTTCAGTACTGCAGCGTAAATAGAAAGGGAGATATATATATATTTTTTTTCCTACGAATTTTACACATTTTCAAGTGTTAATAAAAAAAAACACCTTTCAGATATAATCCTTCTATGACACTTTTTTGACACATTAGCATATAATAAAGGCTCGTAACTTATGGAGTTTCCAAAACATCTTTAGTTTTCCTAATACAAATATTCAAATTTCCCCCAAAAAACTATGCAAATATGTCATGTTTATTGCTATTATAAAATCAATAAATAATCTTAGAAAAAAACGATAAGTTGCGTGTTTAGAGACATACACTTTACATATAAGGTGTAAGTATCATGTAAATTGAATAAAAAATTAAAGAGTTATTCAAACGTTTATGTAAGTTGAAAAGATTGAAAATAAAAAAGAAAATAATAAAGTCTAAGGTGCTGCCATGTGTGGCTGAGGTTGACATCAACCAGTTTTCTCCAAAATTGGCACCCTTACAGATAGGCTTATGTGCAGACAGGTGTATAGGTTTCATGCAAATCGTCCGATAAAAGAATTAAAAAAAAAAAAAGTTGAAAAAAAGTTAACTTAAATTTTTTCCTAATAAACCTAATTATAATATTTTTTAATATATGGTATTGTGATAGCTGAGAGTCATTTCAGTTGACACTTGTGTTTGATAATCGTTTTTGAAAATTTTGGAATAATTTTCACACCTACTTCAATATTTTTTTTCTCCCTTCCTATTTATGCTACGATGCTGAGACTTGGGCCAGATGAAACACTTTTTATGGACAACTCGTCAAAAAAGTTTGATTAAAATCGAACCAGTTTACATTTATTGCATATTTTGGGCACATTTGTAAGTAATGCCTCCTTAACGTCATTTTAATTTAGTCAAATTATCTTCTTGACACCATATATACAGCTTTTAAATGTTAGTAACATAGGGTTTTCTTTTTAGTAAATACAAATGCGAAACGCATATTTAAAATACTTAAAATTACAATTATAAATACTTGAAAAACATTCATAAAAAATCTAAATTACATGTCTAAAATATGAAAAATTAAAAAGAACATAATGTAAAAAGTAAAATGCGAGGCAGCTTTAATATATTTAGAACTTTACTAACGCATATACACGATTAATTAATGAATACTTCAAAATTATCAACTTTCATTATTCATTGGACCAGACTTCTCCCCTATCATTATTGAATATATCAGAAAGAGTTTAACTGTCATTCAGCCAACCAATTTTGACATCGTTGACGAATTACCGCTGACAAAAGAGCCTTCATCCTATCCAAACACATCCAGAAATCGTCTCCACTCCAACTAGTGAGTTTAGCCTTCGTACAGACTCTACAGATGAAACCCCGGATATATATATATTTTTCCACAAACCACCACAAACGTGACCATACATTTACAATGCTAACCAACATATATACATTTTCTTCTGTCATCCATTGACATGGTTAAACATATAATTCAGTGATTATTGAACAATCAACCACAGGTGATTGTAGTGGTTTTATTATGCTAATCTAACCTACAATTATAAATTTACGTCTGTCGTACAGTGTTCGAAGTGTCATTTTACATAGTGTCATTAACATGCGTTTACAAATGTGAAATGTAATTCTGACCAGTTTACACATACCCTCTATACAAATACACACACACACACACACACACACACGCACACACACACACACACACACACACACACATATATATATATGTTGTACCTAGTAGCCAGAACGTCGTACTTGGTCTACTACGCAAGGCCCGATGTGCCTAATAAGCCAAGTTTCCCAGAATTTCCATATTTGTCCAATTTTTTTTATGAAATGATAAATCTGTCCATTTCATTATGTATAAGTTAATTTGCTTAAATTTGAGTTACAACTAACGTAGATATATGACCGAACCTAACCCGGTATATATATATCTATATATATATATATATATATATATATATATATATATATATATATATATATATATATATATATATATATATATATATATATATATATATATATATATATATATATATATATCGTACCCAGTAGCCTAGTTGCCTAATAGGCCAGGTTTCCTGAATTAATGTTTTTTCGACTACCTAACCTACCTAACCTAACCTAACCTAACTTTTTCGGCTACCTAACCTAACCTAACTCAAAAAGATAGGTTAGGTTAGGTTAGGTAGGGTTGGTTAGGTTCGGTCATATATCTACGTTAATTTTAACTCCAATAAAAAATAACTGACCTCATACATAATGAAATGGGTAGCTTTATCATTTCATAAGAAAAAAATTAGAGAAAATATATTAATTCAGGAAAACTTGGCTTATTAGGCAAATCGGGCCTTGCATAGTAGGCTGAGAAGTGCGTTCTGGCTACTAGGTACAACATATATATATATATATATATATATATATATATATATATATATATATATATATATATATATATATATATATATATATATATACATATATTTATTTATTTATTTATATATACACCTATGTCTCTCTAACATAGAAACTGGTGTGTTATTAAACACTTAACCACTAAAGGTGATTAAGATGCTTTACAAGCTCAGGTTATAGGTACATATATTGTATAACAGATGTATTACGTATTGTATAGGTACAATACATTGTATAACAGATGTATTGCATATTGCATAGGTACAATACATTGTATAACATATGTATTACATATTGTATAGGTACAATACAGTGTATAACAGATGTATTAAATATTGTATAGGTACAATACATTGTATCATAGATGTATTACATAGTCAGTCTATGGTCCAAGTCCACTATATCATCAAGTGTTCCAGTATTCATATAGTATTTACAGAGACCAGCATACCTCAGCCCGGGAGGGCGAAAGTCAGTCAATATGGGACATTCTACAATATAAAGTTCAAGGGAGTGCATGTTTTCTCTTTCAAAAAAGTTGACACATAGGGGACTTGACCTTTGAGTTTTGAGAAAGCTGCCAGATACGTCTATATCCCAGACGTATTCCGGCCACTATAACATCACATTGCTGAGTTCTTGCTCTATTAGTTCCATACATGAATGTTTCCTCACGATATTTATCATAATGTATAATTTTACAACTTTCAGGCCTTTGTGAATTTATTAGGTCAATAAGATTTTCATGAGATATTTGTTAAGTATTCTCTTTGCAAGAATGCCAATAGTGTCATGCCTTGAGATGCCAAGATGTGATAGTATCCAGAGGAATTTAATTTAAAATCTGTTTTCTTTAGCAGCTGAAACATTCATTCGTATATCGCTGACTATTTTCTCAGTGTTACTGCTATGTGCGTTCAATGCCAGGAGTGCACTCTGTGAGTCGCACTATATAAGTCAACTGACTTTGTCTTTTAAAAATTCATTGGCAAGATATATGTATGCAAGTTCGGTTGTGTTTTACTTTCCCAGTCATTGACGCGATTCATTGCTGTATGTACGAGAGAAGATTGTTTAAATATATTTCATGCACATCCGGTACATCTTTCATCATCTTTTACAGAACCGTCGGTTTAGCACTGATGCACATTTACAAAATCAACTGATAGATTCTAATTATCCCATGTATTCATTGATTGATTAATCATTAATTGGGTTGGGTTCATATTTTTTTATGGAGTTGGCTACTTGTAGAACCAAAATGCATAATCAGATATCGCTCCTCTATAGACCTCAGGTAAGTGCAGCATATTACAAAGTTTAGCTTGAAATTTCATGTGATGCCGAGATCAACTCGAAGTCTTCACGCCGAAAACTGTGCTAATGAACAGCATTCTCTCTCTTATGGTAGGTTATTTTAACTCTGCTCTCATATTAACTATTCTCGTGAACTTTGGAACCCCAAGGATGAGACGTATTGCTTCATTTTGCAAGGTTGTTTCATGGGATTTTAGCTCTTTGTCTGCGTATAGTGTGAGATGTAGAGCATTGTAGTCAATCACAGAGCGTATAAATGATAAATTGAACATTCTAGCAAGTCTCATGTTAATTCCATGATTGACACTAATAAGGACCCGCAAGAGCTTTAATATTTCCTTTCCTCTTGAGAGAAAAAAGGTACCCCGGGTCGTTAATGGGGACACCAAGGTATCTGTAAGACTCGCAGTTCTCCAGTGCTCGCCCATCTATATGACAATTGGCTGGTGGAATACCACATGGAATGAGGGCACGAATGTTCTGTACAGAGATAAAGAGTCCATATTCCTCAGCTCTAATAGAAAAAGCATCGGGCAGAACTTGCATTCTAGGCTCGGAGGAAGCCTGTTAACATATGTCATCAGCATAACAGATGATCGTGTCTTCATTATTAGTTGGAAGGTCGTTAATATGTTGCATAAGATCGTTGAACAACAAGGGGTTGAGGATTCCTTTTTATGGAGTTCCCAGTTCAAAGTGTTTGGTCTCTGTGCTTTTAACACCATTAAACAAAACATTTGCTGTTCGATTAGTCAAAAAGCCCTTTATCCATTTCAGTAGTTTTCCTTGTACTCCTAGCTCAGCAAGCTGTTCCTTGATGATTTCCTTGTTTGTCGTGTCAAAAGCTGCTGCTAGGTCGATGAAGACTGCTTGAGGGTAAGCTTTAATATGAGGGAAGTATTGAGCAAAACTGTGTTGAGTACTGAGCCCAGGCATAAATCCAAAGAGCCGGGGTGGCAGGTGCCCCTGTATACGATACATGAGTCGGTTAAGGACAATGCGTTCAAGCACTTTACAAACACACGATGTTAGAGATATTGATCTATACTTAACTGAGTGTGGTTTGGGAGATGGGAACAATGACACTCTTTGTCCAAGCATCAGGCAATACTACTTCACTTAAACTCATTCTGTATAACACTAAAAGTGAATTACCTGGTACTTGTGAGACTAATCTCAGTAAACTATAAGGAAAGGGAAGTATCAGGGCAAAGCGCCAAGCCATATCGACTATATATCACTTGGAAGGGGTCAGGATAAGGATTTGGGATGGGACAGGGGAGGGAGGGGAAGGGATGGTGCCCAACCACTTGGACGGTCGGGGACTGAACGCCGACCTACATGAAACGAGACCGTCGCTCTACCGTCCAGCCCAAGTGGTTAGACTGTAAGTTAAACCGTCCTCTCCAGGAGCAATAGATTTGTCCATCTTTAGTGCATGATTTAATTCCCATTCATTTGCATCATTAAGATACGACATGTCAATAGCTGTACAGGCAAGATTGATGGTTCGTTGTCTGTTGGGGCGTGTGTCACTAACTTTATCCTGTATGTTAATTGGGAGTGAGTTTTAACTTGATGTTAGTTCTTATTGATCAAAGAAAATGAATGTTTGCTTGTTCTAGTGGGCTGTGGTGCCGTGGTATGGTTGGGCTGCTTCTAGAGATTTTTCATATCTTTTTCTCAAACTTCAACAAGTGATATTTGCTCGTTTATACTTTGTAGGATCTCTTCCCAATGTTTACTTCGTATTACATTGCTCATGTCCCTCACCTCTCTATTTGCTACAAGAAATGCATGTATATCTTCTAAGGATTTGATTCGTTTGTATATATCTCCAAGCTGCTTTACTAGATATCTTTTTGATGCCATTTTTAAATATAATTAGTAAAGTGGCTATGCAAAAAAAAATATTGAATATTCATCACACTGTACCTCATAGGAAGCAGAAATTGCAGAGTGATCGCTAACCAAGTGATTTACCTACGAGCATTCCATATTATCTTGCACAAGGTTTCTACCCAATACATAATCGAGTCTGCCTCCCAATAAATGAATTTGAGTATCCGTAGTGTACACAGTTAATCTGTTGTCATAAACGTATATGATAAATTTGCTTCGATTATCGTTGTTAGTACTGTCTCCCAGCGTAATATGTCTAGCATTAAATCTCCCATATATATTGTCTCATGATTGTCTAGATCTGGGAGCAATGTTACATTGAGTTTCTGCCTTCTGGCATAGACGCTTAGGAATGAGAAGTGGCCAACTGCAGTAGATGAGTGAGTGCGATTTCTTGCTAACGTCAGCCAACAGAGTGAAATCAATTATCAACCCAGGCGTGAAAACGCCGCAGAGTTGAGTCCCCCAGATGCCTCCCATTGGCACCGATTGCTCCAAACACTCAGGTCTGATAGGAGAGAAATTAGTGACACACAACGACCTGAAAGTACTAGTATTAAAAGCTATGATTTGTTCAGATCTGTAACCTATATTTATGGGCAGCACAAAACGTTTGCCAGACTGTGCGACACAGTGGTTGCCAGGATCAGGTTGGGTTACCGATACCTGTGGCAGGTGGCTACAGGTGACGAATCCCAATCCTGAGCACTCCAAGTGCAAACTCTGTGAACAGGAACTGGGGCAAGAGCTTGCACACTACATCACCGAATGCCCAGTTATCAAACCATTCAGATCCGTGGCCATGAGGTACCTGGAGCTTTGTAATTACTTTATTCACTCTCGTGTTATTGAAGACATTCTCATAACGCACCCAAAATTTGCCAGTTCACACTACTTATCACATGCCTTTGTATGACTAACCATCATGTGTGATGGGGATTATAGCGTAACGTTGCTATATTTTTGACACACTGTATTTCTCTTCGTATAGTCTAGGGTAGCTGCACAAATGCAGATGTATCGAAATGTGTTAATATAAAAAAAAATGGCACCGACGTTTCAAATAAGAAGGTGGGGGAGGGGTAACGATGATAATCACCCAGATGCTCTAGCAAACAATAATCTTGTCTCTCCAAGAACAATTGACATTCACATGACCAGTGCGTAATGTTACTCCTCATTATAAGCCTCAAAACGAGCTGAATAATTTTGATTATATGTTGAGATGTAAGTCTCGTCCTAATCACTCACTTGAATACATCAATTTCACCTTGATAAAGCACTCAGGAGAGTGCGAAAGACTTGGTGTAAATTCCTTTAAAAAAATTTCATATATACGCATGTGTGGGGTTTTGTCCAATGTTATTATGTCTGGAAGAAGATATTACCATTACTAATACTGAGCTGAATAGTGTTATGTTGAGGTTTGGATCGTAATATTGTATATATGAATAAGTGATAAATGCCTGCGCGGCTGTAAATATGAATAATGTTAAAATTAATCTTAACACTTATACATGCGCTAAAATGATAATCATTCTGGAAATAAGTTATATGCAGCTTAAATAATGCGTCAGTTATTATGAATAAGGTATAATCAGGAATTTGTGCCTCATTGCAATGGTTTCTCATATCCATTACGTCGGCTGAAGAGCTATCAGAGCGCGTTTTCTCGTCAACACTAGTTACAAATTGTTTTACACATAATGAATCATCATCACTAATAAAAATTACAACTTTATCCTTTAATGAGTATAATCAGCAAATGCAAATGAACATATATTATGATAATGATTCCGAAAGAATACTCTCATGTTACTTCCCTTAATCTCCAAAGAAAATTAAGATAATACGCAACACAGGTTCATTTAAACCAATCAGCACAAACCAAAGTCGAAGCTGATTTCTTGTCAAATGAACGAAACTGTCGCTTGGTCAGTAACCAGATCCTTGCATACACAGTTCACTAGAGAAAAGCGATGAAAAAGTAGCTCAAAGCAGCAACTTAGACACTGAATAAACACTTGACCAGGTAGATACCGTGGTACACCATCGCCAGACGCCTGCAGCAATATTGCAGTCTTAACCGAGGGATTGGTCATAATTCTCAGGTTCATTAAACCCTTCATGATTAAATCTTTATAATCCACATTTTTCTGTCCTTGGTTTAAAATAGATATTCCGTTACATAAGACTTCAACCTGGCAATGAGGTGCCCTTACTCTTAATATAAGATTTCTTAACTGTAATAATAGGGGTTTTCGATTTCGCCACAAATTTTAGGGAATTCAGAACCTCACGTTGTCAGCCCCTTGAATTGCAGCAGGTAAACATTCAATGGATCACAAATACTTTAATTTATCTTGATGATGAAGTCAAAATGAAAGCTGTAATCAGTTGAGAGACTCATCAGGCACGGGACAACTATCATATCTGAGTCCGGCGAGAGCGTCAGTCTCCTACCTGTCAATTTCAGTTCTCCTACATAAGTCCCAACTGGGTCGACACATCCACTCTCTTCCACAAAAATGAGCATTGATTCTTTTGAGCCCCCAGTGACAGACTCCAACTGGATAAGCTCAAGCCTGGAGTGCTTTGATAGGTCTATCTCAGATAGATCCCTCACTGAGCGGGCAACGAATATTTCAATGTTATATCTGCAACTCTCGTACAAGTTAATGGCAAATTCGACTTTCTCCGACATTTGGCTCACTGAATTTCAACTCATGATATCTAACCTCATACAATAGCAAAAAGAGAAGCAATCGTTGAAATAGTTTGCATTTGACAACGTGGCCACATCTGCTCAGATGAGGCAACAATGTCATATAGATATTGGAGGAGTGCTCGGTATGACGGAGACTCTATGGGTTATACCATGGAAGTATACCAACAGAGAAAGGAAGGTGAGTGGCGGCACGAGTCAAAAGTCAATTAAACAAATGACTACCAAAATGCCAGATGTGAGGCGTAACAGTCGGGCAGCTCGTTCATAATACAGAGATTCCGGGATTCGATTTCTGCGCAACACGGAGACGTTTTTGGCTCGTTTCCTTTCACCTGATGCCTGTTTCACCAGAAAAAAATGGTAACCGAAAGCTAATCAAATACCGTTGGTTGCGTGCATTCTGGGAACGGGGATATCATTAAACCTAACAGATTTCCTCTCCCGGAAGATGGAAAATCAAATCATATATGGGAAGCCGAGATAGTGAAGATGAACTGCAGGCGATGAGTCACATTAACGTGGCTAAACTTTGTTGACCAAACCACACACTAGAAGGTGAAGGGACGACGACGTTTCGGTCCGTCCTGGACCATTCTCAAGTCGATTGTCTTGAGAATGGTCCACAATCGACTTGAGAATGGTCCAGGACGGACCGAAACGTCGTCGTCCCTTCACCTTCTAGTGTGTGGTTTGGTCAACAAAGTCTAGCCACGTTAATTTCTCTAATTTTTTTCTTATGAAATGATAAAGCTACTCATTTCATTATGTATGAGGTCAATTTTTTTTTATTGGAGTTAAAATTAACGTAGATATATGGCCGAACCTAACCAACCCTACCTAACCTAACCTAACCTATCTTAATAGGTTAGGTAAGGTTAGGTAGCCGAAAAAGTTAGGTTAAGTTAGGTTAGGTAGGTTAGGTAGTCGAAAAACAATAAATTCATGAAAACTTGGCTTATTAGGCAAATCGGGCCTTGCTTAGTAGGCTGAGAAGTGCGTTCTGGCTACTAGGTACGACATATATATATATATATATATATATATATATATATATATATATATATATATATATATATATATATATATATATATATATATATATATATATATATATATATATATGTCGTACCTAGTAGCCAGAACTCACTTCTCAGCCTACTATTCAAGGCCCGATTTGCCTAATAAGCCAAGTTTTCATGAATTAATATATTTACTATAATTTTTTTCTTATGAAATGATAAAGCTACCCTTTTCACTATGTATGAGGTCAATTTTTTTATTGTAGTTAAAATTAACGTAGATATATGACCGAACCTAACCAACCCTACCTAACCTAACCTAACCTATATATATAGGTAAGGTTAGGTTAGGTAGCCAAAAAAAGCTAGGTTAGGTTAGGTTAGGTAGGTTAGGTAGACGCAAAAACATTAATTCATGAAAACTTGGCTTATTAGGCAAATCGGGCCTTGCATAGTAGGCTGAGAAGTGAGTTCTGGCTACTAGGTACGACATATATATATATATATATATATATATATATATATATATATATATATATATATGTCGTACCTAGTAGCCAGAACGCACTTCTCAGCCTACTATGCAAGGCCCGATTTGCCTAATAAGCCAAGTTTTCATGAATTAATGTTTTTTCGACTACCTAACCTACCTAACCTAACCTAACCTAACATTTTCTGCTACCTAACCGAACCTAACCTATAAAGATAGGTTAGGTTAGGGTAGGTAGGGTTGGTTAGGTTCGGTCATATATCTACGTTAATTTTAACTCCATTAAAAAAAATTGACCTCATACATAATGAAATGGGTAGCTTTATCATTTCATAAGAAAAGAATAAGAGAAAATATATTATTTCAGGAAAACTTAGCTTATTAGGCAAATCGGGCCTTGCATAGCAGGCCGAGTACGACGTTCTGGCTACTAGGTACGACATATATATATATATATATATATATATATATATATATATATATATATATATATATATATATGGTACACCATCGCCAGATATATATATATATATATATATATATATATATATATATATATATATATATATATATATATATATATATATATATATATATATGTCGTACCTAGTAGCCAGAACTCACTTCTCAGCCTACTATTCATGGCCCGATTTGCCTAATAAGCCAAGTTTTCCTGAATTAATATATTTACTATAATTTTTTTCTTATGAAATGATAAAGCAACCCTTTTCTCTATGTATGAGGTCAATTTTTTTTTATTGGAGTTAAAATTAACGTAGATATATGACCGAACCTAACCAACCCTACCTAACCTAACCTAACCTATATTTATAGGTAAGGTTAGGTTAGGTAGCCAAAAAAAGCTAGGTTAGGTTAGGTTAGGTAGGTTAGGTAGACGAAAAAACATTAATTCATGAAAACTTGGCTTATTAGGCAAATCGGGCCTTGAATAGTAGGCTGAGAAGTGCGTTCTGGCTATTAGGTACGACATATATATATATATATATATATATATATATATATATATATGGTACACCATCGCCAGATATATATATATATATATATATATATATATATATATATATATATATATATATATATATATGCAAACAAGCCTGAATGGTCCCCAGGACTATATACAACTGAAAACTCACACCCCAGAAGTGACTCGAACCCATACTCCCACAACTGGTATGTACAGGGACGCCTTAATCCGCTTGACCATCACGACCGGACAAAAGGAAGTGATAGCCGAGGCTATATGAACCACTTCCCCGCCGGCACTCGGATGGTAATCTTGGGCATAGCATTTTATCAAATCACCTCATTCTTTGGGGCACACGTGAGGAACACAAATGCAAACAAGCCTGAATGGTCCCCAGGACTATATACAACTGAAAACTCACACCCCAGAAGTGACTCGAACCCATACTCCCACAACTGGTATGTACAGGGACGCCTTAATCCGCTTGACCATCACGACCGGACAAAAGGAAGTGATAGCCGAGGCTATATGAACCACTTCCCCGCCGGCACTCGGATGGTAATCTTGGGCATAGCATTTTATCAAATCACCTCATTCTTTGGGGCACACGTGAGGAACACAAATGCAAACAAGCCTGAATGGTCCCCAGGACTATATACAACTGAAAACTCACACCCCAGAAGTGACTCGAACCCATACTCCCACAACTGGTATGTACAGGGACGCCTTAATCCGCTTGACCATCACGACCGGACAAAAGGAAGTGATAGCCGAGGCTATATGAACCACTTCCCCGCCGGCACTCGGATGGTAATCTTGGGCATAGCATTTTATCAAATCACCTCATTCTTTGGGGCACACGTGAGGAACACAAATGCAAACAAGCCTGAATGGTCCCCAGGACTATATACAACTGAAAACTCACACCCCAGAAGTGACTCGAACCCATACTCCCACAACTGGTATGTACAGGGACGCCTTAATCCGCTTGACCATCACGTTTTGTGTTCCTCACGTGTGCCCCAAAGAATGAGGTGATTTGATAAAATGCTATGCCCAAGATTACCATCCGAGTGCCGGCGGGGAAGTGGTTCATATAGCCTCGGCTATCACTTCCTTTTGTCCGGTCGTGATGGTCAAGCGGATTAAGGCGTCCCTGTACATACCAGTTGTGGGAGTATGGGTTCGAGTCACTTCTGGGGTGTGAGTTTTCAGTTGTATATAGTCCTGGGGACCATTCAGGCTTGTTTGCATTTGTGTTCCTCACGTGTGCCCCAAAGAATGAGGTGATTTGATAAAATGCTATGCCCAAGATTACCATCCGAGTGCCGGCGGGGAAGTGGTTCATATAGCCTCGGCTATCACTTCCTTTTGTCCGGTCGTGATGGTCAAGCGGATTAAGGCGTCCCTGTACATACCAGTTGTGGGAGTATGGGTTCGAGTCACTTCTGGGGTGTGAGTTTTCAGTTGTATATAGTCCTGGGGACCATTCAGGCTTGTTTGCATTTGTGTTCCTCACGTGTGCCCCAAAGAATGAGGTGATTTGATAAAATGCTATGCCCAAGATTACCATCCGAGTGCCGGCGGGGAAGTGGTTCATATAGCCTCGGCTATCACTTCCTTTTGTCCGGTCGTGATGGTCAAGCGGATTAAGGCGTCCCTGTACATACCAGTTGTGGGAGTATGGGTTCGAGTCACTTCTGGGGTGTGAGTTTTCAGTTGTATATAGTCCTGGGGACCATTCAGGCTTGTTTGCATTTGTGTTCCTCACGTGTGCCCCAAAGAATGAGGTGATTTGATAAAATGCTATGCCCAAGATTACCATCCGAGTGCCGGCGGGGAAGTGGTTCATATAGCCTCGGCTATCACTTCCTTTTGTCCGGTCGTGATGGTCAAGCGGATTAAGGCGTCCCTGTACATACCAGTTGTGGGAGTATGGGTTCGAGTCACTTCTGGGGTGTGAGTTTTCAGTTGTATATAGTCCTGGGGACCATTCAGGCTTGTTTGCATTTGTGTTCCTCACGTGTGCCCCAAAGAATGAGGTGATTTGATAAAATGCTATGCCCAAGATTACCATCCGAGTGCCGGCGGGGAAGTGGTTCATATAGCCTCGGCTATCACTTCCTTTTGTCCGGTCGTGATGGTCAAGCGGATTAAGGCGTCCCTGTACATACCAGTTGTGGGAGTATGGGTTCGAGTCACTTCTGGGGTGTGAGTTTTCAGTTATATATATATATATATATATATATATATATATATATATATATATATATATATATATATATGTCGTACCTAGTAGCCAGAACGCACTTGTCAGCCTACTATGCAAGGCCCGATTTGCCTAATAAGCCAAGTTTTCATGAATTAATTGTTTTTCGACTACCTAACCTACCTAACCTAACCTAACCTAGCTTTTTCGGCTACCTAACCTAACCTAACCCATAAAGATAGGTTAGGTTAGGTTAGGTAGGGTTGGTTAGGTTCGGTCATATATCTACGTTAATTTTAACTCCAATAAAAAAAATTGACCTCATACATAATGAAATGGGTAGCTTTATCATTTCATAAGAAAAAAAATTGAGAAAATATATTAATTCAGGAAAACTTGGCTTATTAGGCAAATCGGGCCCTGAATTGTAGGCTGAGAAGTGCGTTCTGGCTACTAGGTACGACATATATATATATATATATATATATATATATATATATATATATATATATATATATATATATATATATATATATATATATATATATATATATATATATATATATATATATATATATATATATATATATGTCGTACCTAGTAGCCAGAACGCACTTTTTGGCCTACTATGCAAGGCCCGATTTGCCTAATAAGCCAAGTTTTCATGAATTAATTGTTTTTCGACGACCTAACCTACCTAACCTAACCTAACCTAACTTTTTCGGCTACCTAACCTAACCTAACCTATAAAGATAGGTTAGGTTAGGTTAGGTAGGGTTGGTTAGGTTCGGTCATATATCTACGTTAATTTTAACTAAAATAAAAAAAAATTGACCTCATACATAATGAAACGGGTAGCTTTATCTTTTCATAAGAAAAAAATTAGAGAAAATATATTAATTCAGGAAAACTTGGCTTATTAGGCAAATTTGGCCTTGCATAGTAGGCTGACAAGTGCGTTCTGGCTACTAGGTACGACATATATATATATATATATATATATATATATATATAACCTAACCTATCTTTTTAGGTTAGCTTAGGTTAGGTAAAGTTGGTTAGGTTCGGTCATATATCTACGTTAATTTTAAATCCAATAAAAAAAAATTGACCTCATACATAATGATATGGGTAGCTATATCATTTCATAAGAAAAAAATTAGAGAAAATATATTAATTCCGGCAACTTGGCTTATTAGGCAAATCGGGCCTTGCATAGCAGGCCGAGTACGACGTTCTGGCTACTAAGTACAACATATATATATATATATATATATATATATATATATATATATATATATATATATATATATATATAAAGAATTAGCTGATATGTACTTCAACTTCATACAGTATACACTCATATATAATATTATATATATATATATATATATATATATATTATATATATATATATGTATATATATATATATATATATATATATATATATATATATATATATATATATATATATATATGCACATATATATACTACATATACATATATATACCATATATATATATATATATATACTATATACACACATATATACTATATATATACATATATACTATATATACATATATATACTATATATAGATTTGATGGTTACAAGATATATATGGGTTGATACAAAAATAATAGTGCAAAAAGGTGCTTAAAGGTTATGGATCTCTTGAAAAACATATATATATATATATATATATATATATATATATATATATTAGTATATATTAGTATATTTTGGTAGCAGTCTTTCCTGTAGACATATATTATTAAATATGACCGAAAAAGTAAGATTAATAATTCTAACACGAATTTTCTCAATCTTTCGTACATTTCTTTTCACTGTTGGTGGTAATTCAAAAATCAATTCTCCAAAATTAATTTTTATTTCTAGTCTGACGCGACACTTGAGCGCGTTTCGTAAAACTTATTACATTTTCAAAGACTTTAGTTAACACATACACAACTGAATAGAACTTACACATCTCCGATTTGTTTATATCTACATTTGAGTGAGGTGGATGGGGTGAGGTGGTATTAATAGGGTATTAATTTCATCAACACAAGACAGAACACGAAACAATGGGTATTGAATGGAAGTGATTGTAGAAAGCCTATTGGTCCATATTTCAATTTTTTTTTCAATTGGTCCATATTTCATATTTCAAGAGGAGTACAGGCTGGATCACGATACACTCTGTCGGCTATCATCCCGATTGTAATCCAGCCTGTACTCCTCTTGACATACCAGAAAATATCCTAAGGAAACTACTCCAAACTTGTACTAAAGAGGCACCCTTCTTGAGCCCGGATGGGCACATGTATAAGCAAGTAGATGGGGTCGCCATGGGTTCTCCCCTAGGTGTCCTGTTTGCAAACTTCTACATGGGTACCATCGAGCAAAAAGTCTTAGTCGACATGAACATGAAACCGGCCATATACTGAAGGTATGTTGACGACATTTTTACACAGGTACCTGATGTCAGACATCTGCAGGAGTTGAAGGAGGCATTTGAGCGGAGTTCCGTGCTGCGTTTCACTTACGAGATGGAAAAGGATGGGAAGCTACCCTTTCTAGATGTAACAGTCATGGAAAAGAGCGGAGGTTTCCACACAGCAGTCTACACTAAGGAAACGAACATAGGAATGTGCCTAAATGCCAAAAGCAACTGCCCAGATAGGTACAAGAGGAGTGTTTTTAACGCATATGTCGATCATGCTCTCAGCCACAGCTCAGAATGGAAGCAAGTCGACGAAGAACTCTGTAGGGTAAGGCAGGTCCAAGTCAACAACGGCTTCTCCAATGGTTTCGTCGAAGACATCATAAGAAGGAAAGTGAAACGCCATGCAACCTCTGAAGAGACAACCAACACAACACCTATACCCCCTATTAGACTATTTTACAGGAACTTCTTTTCCACAGCTCATAAAACGGAGGAAAGGGTCCTGAAAGATATTGTTAATAGAAACGTTATCCCTACAGACAAAAATCAGAGGATACAATTGACGATTTACTATAAAACCAGAAAAACGGCCAGCCTACTCATGAGAAACTCTCCAGACACAAAACAGAACGCTTTAAAAGAGACTAACGTCGTCTATGCCTTCAAATGCCCTCTTGGAGACTGTAATCTCCAAAAAACCCAGTATATAGGCAAGACAACAACATCTCTTTCAAGGCGTTTAACGATGCATAAGCAACAGGGCTCCATTAAGGAACATATAATCTCTTCCCACAACCAAACCATCGCCAGAGAAATCCTAGTAAACAACACAGAAATCATCGATAGATACAGCGATAGCAGGCGGCTTGACGTTTGCGAGGCACTACACATCAAGAAGTCAACACCAGCAATCAACAGCCAATTATTGCACAACTATATTCTACCCACCTCAAGACTCCGCT